>NC_059199.1:1830000-2135675 GCF_020615455.1 Coregonus clupeaformis | reverse complement strand
GGTGAGAGCACGTGGTGCGGAGACAGCTTCTCGCCACGCCACTTGGTAGGAGCGACCGGTCAGGTAGGACGCGATCCAGGAGTGAGCCGCTCCGGAGATGCCCAGCTCGGAGAGGGTGGAGAGGAGGATCTGATGGTTCACAGTATCAAAGGCAGCAGACAGGTCTAGAAGGACAAGAGCAGAGGAGAGAGAGAGTTAGCTTTTAGCAGTGCGGAGAGCCTCCGTGACACAGAGAAGAGCAGTCTCAGTTGAATGACCAGTCCTGAAACCTGACTGGTTTGGATCAAGAAGGTCATTCTGAGAGAGATAGCAAGAGAGTTGGCTAAAGACGGCACGCTCAATAGTTTTGGAAAGAAAAGAAAGAAGGGATACTGGTCTGTAGTTGTTGACATCAGTGGGATCGAGTGTTGGTTTTTTGAGAAGGGGTGCAACTCTCGCTCTCTTGAAGACGGAAGGGACATAGCCAGCGGTCAAGGATGAGTTGATCAGCGAGGTGAGGTAGGGGAGAAGGTCACCGGAGATGGTCTGGAGAAGAGAGGAGGGGATGGGGTCAAGCGGGCAGGTTGTTGGGCGGCCTGCAGTCACAAGTTGCAAGATTTTATCTGGAGAGAGAGGGGAGAAAGAAGTCAAAGCATAGGGTAGGGCAGTGTAGGCAGGACCAGCAGTGTCATTAGACTTAACAAACGAGGATCGGATGTCGTCAACCTTCTTTTCAAAGTGGTTGGCGAAGTCATCCACAGAGAGAGGAGGAGGGGGGAGTGGTAGAATTTAGAGTGGTAGAAAATGGCCTTAGCAGCAGAAACAGATGAAGAAAATGTAGAGAGGAGGGGAGTGAAAAGATGCCAGGTAAGCAAACAGGAAAACGCTCAGCCAGAGGCGGCGCTCCTAGTGGCCGGGGACTTTAATGCAGGGAAACTTAAATCTGTTTTACCTCATTTCTACCAGCATGTTAAATGTGCAACCAGAGGAAAAAAAAAAAAACTCTAGACCACTTTTACTCCACACACAGAGACACGTCACAAAGCTCTCCCTCGCCCTCCATTTGGAAAATCTGACCATAATTCTATCCTCCTGATTCCTGCTTACAAGCAAAAACTAAAGCAGGAAGCACCAGTGACTCGGTCAATAAAAGTGGTCAGATGAAGCAGATGCTAAGCTACAGGACTGTTTTTCTAGCACAGACTGCAATATGTTCCGGGATTCTTCCGATGGCATTGAGGAGTACACCACATCAGTCACTGGCTTCAACAATAAGTGCATCGATGACATCGTCCCTACAGTGACTGTACGTACATACACAACCAGAAGCCATGGATTACAGGCAACATCCGCACTGAGCTAAAGAGTAGGGCTGCCGCTTCAAGGAGCGGGACTCTAACCCGAAGCTTATAATAAATCCCGCTATGCCCTCCGACGAACCATCAAACAGGCAAGAGTCAATACAGGACTAAGATCGAATCCTACTACACAGGCTCCGACGCTCATCGGATGTGGCAGGGCTTGAAAACTATTACAGACTACAAAGGGAAGCACAGCCGCGAGCTGCCCAGTGACACGAGCCTACCAGACGAACTAAATCACTTCTATGCTCGCTTGGGGCAAGTAACACTGAAACATGCATGAGTGCATCAGCTGTTCCGACGACTGTGTGATCACGCTCTTCGTAGCGATGTGAGTAAGACAAACAGGTCAACATTCACAAGGCCGCGGGGCCAGACGGATTACCAGGACGTGTACTCCGAGCATGCGCTGACCAACTGGCAAGTGTCTTCACTGACATTTTCAACCTCTCCCCTGTCTGAGTCTGTAATACTAACATGTTTCAAGCAGACCACCATAGTCCCTGTGCCCAAGAACACTAAGGTAACCCGCCTAAATGACTACCGACCTGTAGCACTCACATCTGTAGCCATGAAGTGCTTTGAAAGGCTGGTCAAGGCTCACATCAACACCATTATCCCAGAAACCCTAGACCCACTAAATTTGCATACCGCCCCCAACAGATCCACACTGCCCTTTCACACCTGGACAAAAGGAACACCTATGTGAGAATGCTATTCATTGACTACAGCTCAGCGTTCAACACCATAGTGCCTTCAAATTTCATCACTAAGCTAAGGACCCTGGGACTAATCATCTCCCTCTGCAACTGGATCCTGGACTTCCTGACGGGCCGGGTAGGTAACAACACATCCGCCACGCTGATCCTCAACACGGGGGGCCCCTCAGGGGTGCGTGCTAAGTACCCTCCTGTACTCCCTGTTCACCCATGACTGCATGGCCAGGCACGTCTCCAACACCATCATTAAGTTTGCCGATGACACAGCAGTGGTAGGCCTGATCACAGACAACGACGAGACAGCCTATAGGGAGGTGGTCAGAGACCTGGCCGTGTGGTGCCAGGACAACAACCTCTCCCTCAACGTGATCAAGACAAAGGAGATGATTGTGGACTACAGGAAAAAGAGGACAGAGTACGCCCCCATTCTCATCGACGGGGCTGTAGTGGAGAAGGTTGAGAGCTTCAAGTTCCTTGGTGTCCACATCACCAAACAACTAACATAGTCCAAGCACACCAAGACAGTCGTGAATAGGGCACGACAAAACCTATTCCTCCTAAGGAGACTGAAAAGATTTGGCATGGGTCCTCAGATCCTCAAAAGGTTCTACAGCTGCACCATTGAGAGCATCCTGACTGGTTGCATCACTGCCCGGTATGGCATCTGCTCGGCCTCCGACCGCAAGGGTAGTGCGTACGGCCCAGTACCTCACTGGGGCCAAGCTTCCTGCCATCCAGGACCTCTATACCAGGCGGTGTCAGAGGAAGGCCCTAAAAATGGTCAAAGACTCCTGCCACCCTAGTCATAGACTGTTCTCTCTGCTACCGCACGGCAAGCGGTCCGGAGCGCCAAGTAGAAAACAGAAACACAAAGGTCACTTTGACAAATGTGTTCGTGCCGAGCATATAAAGCTTGTTAAAAATATATATAATGTTCTGAATGTCCCTATGTGATGTTCCATGCAACAGTGTAGGCAAAATGTTTTATTTAAAATTATTGAAATTATATTAAAAAGACAACTTTTTTATGTCACACATACTTGAAAACCGACAAACAATGAACAATTACAAAATGATGCTACGTGACATTCAATGCTTAAAAGGCACACGTAATGACTTAATTGTACATGTCAAATGAAGGTTGGATCACATAATAACAGTCTGTGGGTGGGGAAGAACAGACCACGACAGATATGGCTCCTCATCTCTACGTGTTTTTCTCTTTGTGTGCACAGAAGTCCAAGCCAGGCTGTGATCTACACATGCTTCCAGCCTTGAATGCAACATGTATATTATGTCGTTTGTCCCAGTTCTGATGGAACATGCACGCACGTACTGTACACACACATGTTTGTGCGCATGCACGCACACACACAGGTAACACAGGAGGGGAGAAGGTAGCCTAGGTGTTACTAGCTTTGGCCAGTGACCGGTTCGAATCACCGAGCCGACTAGGTGAAAAATGTCCTTGTGCCCTTGAGCAAGGCACTGAACCCTAACTGCTCCTCTAAGTTGCTCTGGATAAGAGTGTCTGCTAAAATGTACATGTGGGAGGAGGGCTAACACCATCCTTGATGTCAAGTCTTGGGGGTGACATGCGATACAGTTGATATGGACACTGTTATAGCTATAGTCATACAAGCTGTCAAACTCTGAGAAAGAGGAATGTTGGGGATGGACATAGTCTATCGGTCGGCAAGTAGCCTAGCGGTTAGAGCGTTGGGCCCAGTAACCGAAAGGTAGCTGGTCGCTGATTCGAATACCGAGCCGACAAGGTGAAATATCTGTCGATTTGCCCTTGAGCAAGGCACTTAACCCTAGTTTGCACCAGTGGCACCGTACTACTATGGCTGACCCTGTAAAAAAACACATTTCACTGCACCTATCCGGTGTATGTGACAATAAAACATATACAGTATATTAGTGCTCCAGCTAAAACTGGACTGACTAGTCCCATATTAAATATGACCCGACCTTTAGTTGGACAGTTGAACCTAGTCATTGGTCAAGGAACATTAATAGCAGTGCCTGTCTAACGATTTTCCATGAACTTATAGCAAAATGTCAAGAGCATGCCATCCCATAATTGGTAGGCCTTTTAACTGCACAAATTGCAGCTAATAATTATTTAATGTGCTATTAGTGGGTGCTAAGTAACTGCACAATATAACAATTACTCAGAATATGCGTTCTCAAACTTCTGTATCTAAATGACTTAATTTCAATTCAGACTGATCTTTGCCTTTGATCTCTCGTCTTTCTCCTCACTCCTTTTTCACTTACTCCAGCTTTCTGTCACGCTCTATGACACACAATGTGAGCTTTGCCCATTTGCCCCCCAAAAATCCCTCCTCTCATTTCTTTCTTGACAGCTAAATTGTTTTACTTCAAAGGCCAGCACATATAGAATACATTTTTGCAATGTATTTCCAATGGAGCAGACTTTCCCATCACTTTCGTTTTAAACAAATCTGCCGACTTTGAAAATATGCTTTATTCAGTGTCATAAACTAATTTGAACAGCACTGTGCAATTCTAAGTTGCTTAGATTTAACTCACTTAGTGACAAATGGTTGTACAGCGGCATTCATTTAAAGTGTGGCTATCAATTTATTTAAAAAGAGACTTCAATAAGCTTTCCTTTGCCTTAAAATATACTACTTATAATGTAAAAGTTATATCTTCGAATTAACAGGAAACTAGTTTTGACCAGAAGTTTACAACAGATCCATTCAAGATGAATAGACATTGCTCAGTCCATAGGTGAAACCGGTGGAGCATTTTTACTGTAGAAACTGTAGTTGGGCCATTATCAAATCCATCCATTGTAACACAAAGCATTTTGCCTTTTGGCACATCATTATTTGCTGTTGAATAAAAAGGCTCAGTTAGTTTCCAATCTCACTGGGTAAATAATGACCAAGTCTCATACTATCCAATAGTTTCTAAATGGCCATTTTACATTAGAATGGGCATCACTGCTGAGCAAGTAAATTAGCTATATGTGCTTTATATAGGGTTAATGTTAGGTATTTACATCTAATTTGTGGTTTACTACTGTCATCTCCAGCTTGGCCAGATAGCCTAGTAACAACTGTAAAAGTAATGACCGTGAAGTCCCTTGTGTGCGCTCAAGGTAACAACCCCACGGTCCTTAAGGTGCAGTCTGGGATACGTAGGAATGACCTTTAACCTCCCACTGACCCCAACTAACGGTCCTCCCAGGGGGGCATAACAGCGACAGTGATCAGGTGCCTCCACTTCCACAATCCACCGCTCTTGGCTTGCATAACAACAAGAAAGGAGATCACAGAAATTGCAAAGCAATAACAAAAGCAAAAGAATAGAGAGAAGCTGTTAAAGGATAAATTGAATACGCTTTGCCCCGGAGAGATTATGTTATGCTTTGAGATTACTGATGCCCAAGTAAACCTACTTGGGTCTAAATTAGTATTCACATAGCGGCAGGCGGACTAACACATAGTTGTAGATCCAGAGTTGAGAGATGCGTGGACAAGTTACACTGCCAATTGGAGGAGAGTGTCATGGATGTTAATTAGGAGAAGTGGACATCTTAATTTAGATTAAATGGTCTTATTGTGGGATCTCTTAGCTGTTACAATCAATCAATCAATCAATTTTATTTTATTTTATATAGCCCCTTCGTACATCAGCTAATATCTCGAAGTGCTGTACAGAAACCCAGCCTAAAACCCCAAACAGCTAGTAATGCAGGTGTAGAAGCACGGTGGCTAGGAAAAACTCCCTAGAAAGGCCAAAACCTAGGAAGAAACCTAGAGAGGAACCAGGCTATGAGGGGTGGCCAGTCCTCTTCTGGCTGTGCCGGGTGGAGATTATAACAGAACCATGCCAAGATGTTCAAAAATGTTCATAAGTGACAAGCATGGTCAAATAATAATCAGGAATAAATCTCAGTTGGCTTTTCATAGCCGATCATTAAGAGTTGAAAACAGCAGGTCTGGGACAGGTAGGGGTTCCATAACCGCAGGCAGAACAGTTGAAACTGGAATAGCAGCAAGGCCAGGCAGACTGGGGACAGCAAGGAGTCACCACGGCCGGTAGTCCCGACGTATGGTCCTAGGGCTCAGGTCTCTCAGTTGGCTTTTTCATAGCCGATCATTAAGAGTTGAAAACAGCAGGTCTGGGACAGGTAGGGGTTTCGTAACCGCAGGCAGAACAGTTGAAACTGGAATAGCAGCAAGGCCAGGCGGACTGGGGACAGCAAGGTGTCAGCATGCCCGGTAGTCCTGACGTATGGTCCTAGGGCTCAGGTTCTCAGAGAGAAAGAGAGAACGAGAGAATTAGAGAGAGCATACTTAAATTCACACAGGACACTGGATAAGACAGGAGAAGTACTCCAGGTATAACCAACTAACCCCAGCCCCCGACAC
The DNA here is from genome assembly GCF_020615455.1 of Coregonus clupeaformis. NCBI lineage: Eukaryota > Metazoa > Chordata > Actinopteri > Salmoniformes > Salmonidae > Coregonus > Coregonus clupeaformis. The sequence goes on along the minus strand of NC_059199.1, from coordinate 2,129,204 downwards.
ATAAACTACTGCAGCATAAATACTGGAGGCTGAGACAGGAGCGGTCCGGGAGACACTGTGGCCCCATCCGAAGAAACCCCCGGACAGGGCCAAACAGGAAGGATATAACCCCACCCACTCTGCCAAAGCACAGCCCCCGCACCACTAGAGGGATATCCTCAACCACCAACTTACAATCCTGAGACAAGGCGAGTATAGCCCACAGAGGTCTCCACCACAGCACAAACCAAGGGGGGCGCCAACCCGAACAGGAAGATCACGTCAGTAACTCAACCCACTCAAGTGACGCACCCCTCCTAGGGACGGCATGAAAGAGCACCAGCAAGCCAGTGACTCAGCCCCTGTAACAGGGTTAGAGGCAGAGAACCCCCAGTGGAGAGAGGGGAACCGGCCTGGCAGAGACAGCAAGGGCTGTTCGTTGCTCCAGAGCCTTTCCGTTCACCTTCACACTCCTGGGCCAGACTACACTCAATCATATGACCTACTGAAGAGATAAGTCTTCAGTAAAGACTTAAAGTTGAGACCGAGTCTGCGTCTCTCACATGGGTAGGCAGACTGTTCCATAAAAATGGAGATCTATAGGAGAAAGCCCTGCCTCCCGCTGTTTGCTTAGAAATTCTAGGGACAATTAGGAGGCCTGCGTCTTGTGACCGTAGCGTACGTATTGGTATGTACGGCAGGACCAACTCGGAAAGATAGGTAGGAGCAAGCCCATGTAACGCTTTATAGGTTAACAGTAAAACCTTGAAATCAGCCCTTGCCTTAACATCCATACTCAAACAGTACAGCGGTACAGTCCACAGAATGTGGTCCAATAGGGGGGTGTTTTTAAATCGCATACCCAAACTCACACAGTCCACAAGCCGGTGAAGCCCCCTTGCGGTTATGCGTTGTGTTTGCATGTTTTCGTTCACCCTGTATGTTGTATGACCACTAGATGTCGACATTGTACCGCTGTAAAATGATAGGTCTTTGTTAACAGGAAGCCAGTGTAGGGAAGCTAGCACTGGAGTAATATGATCAAATTTCTTGGTTCTAGTCAGGATTCTAGCAGCCGTATTTAGCACTAACTGAAGTTTATTTAGTGCTTTATCCGGGTAGCCGGAAAGTAGAGCATTGCAGTAGTCTAACCTAGAAGTAACAAATGCATGGATTAATTTTTCTGCATCATTTTTGGACAGAAAATTTCTGATTTTTGCAATGTTACGTAGATGGAAAAAAGCTGTCCTTGAAACAGTCTTGATATGTTCGTCAAAAGAGAGATCAGGGTCAAGAGTAACGCCGAGGTCCTTCACAGTTTTATTTGAGACGACTTTACAACCATCAAGATGAATTGTCAGATTTAACAGAAGATCTCTTTGTTTCTTGGGACCTAGAACAAGCATCTCTGTTTTGTCCGAGTTTAAAAGTAGAAAGTTTTCAGCCATCCACTTCCTTATGTCTGAAACACAGGCTTCTAGCGAGGGCAATTTTGGGGCTTCACCATGTTTCATTGAAATGTACAGCTGTGTGTCATCCGCATAGCAGTGAAAGTTAACATTATGTTTTCGAATAACATCCCCAAGAGGTAAAATATAGTGAAAACAATAGTGGTCCTAAAACGGAACCTTGAGGAACACCGAAATGTACAGTTGATTTGTCGGAAGACAGACCATTCACAGAGACAAACTGATATCTTTCCGACAGGTAAGATCTAAACCAGGCCAGAACTTGTCCGTGTAGACCAATTTGGGTTTCCAGTCTCTCCAAAAGAATGTGGTGATCGATGGTGTCAAAGGCAGCACTAAGGTCTAGTAGCACGAGGACAGATGCAGAGCCTCGGTCTGACGCCATTAAAAGGTCATTTACCACCTTCACAAGTGCAGTCTCAGTGCTATGATGGGGTCTAAAACCAGACTGAAGCATTTCGTATACATTGTTTGTCTTCAGAAAGGCAGTGAGTTGCTGCGCAACAGCTTTTCTAAAATTTGAGAGGAATGGAAGATTCGATATAGGCCGATAGTTTTTTATATTTTCCGGGTCAAGGTTTGGCTTTTTCAAGAGAGGCTTTATCACTGCCACTTTTAGTGAGTTTGGTACACATCCGGTGGATAGAGAGCTGTTTATTATGTTCAACATAGGAGGGCCAAGCACAGGAAGCAGCTCCTTCAGCAGTTTAGTAGGAATAGGATCCAGTATGCAGCTTGAAGGTTTAGAGGCCATGATTATTTTCATCATTGTGTCAAGAGATATAGTACTAAAACACTTAAGTGTCTCTCCCGATCCCAGGCCCTCGCAGGATCTGTGCAGATCCAGGACAGCTAAGCCCTGGAGGAATACGCAGATTCAAAGAGGAGTCCGTAATTTGCTTTCTAATGGTCATGATCTTTTCCTCAAAGAAGTTCATGAATGTATTACTGCTGAAGTGAAAGCCATCCTCTCTTGGGGAATGCTGCTTTTTAGTTAGCTTTGCAACAGTATCAAAAAGAAATTTTGGATTGTTCTTATTTTCCTCGATTAAGTTGGAAAAGTAGGATGATCGAGCAGCAGTGAGGGCTCTTCGGTACTGCACGGTACTGTCTTTCCAAGCTAGTCGGAAGACTTCCAGTTTGGTGTGGCGCCATTTCCGTTCCAATTTCCTGGAAGCTTGCTTCAAAGCTCGGGTATTTTCTGTATACCAGGGAGCTAGTTTCTTATGACAAATGTTTTTCGTTTTTAGGGGTGCAACTGCATCTAGGGTATTGCGCAAGGTTAAATGGAGTTCCTCAGTTAAGTGGTTAACTGATTTTTGTCCTCTGACGTCCTTGGGTAGGCAGAAGGAGTCTGGAAGGGCATCAAGGAATTTTTGTGTTGTCTGAGAATTTATAGCACGACTTTTGATGCTCCTTGGTTGGGGTCTGAGCAGATTATTTGTTGCGATTGCAAACGTAATAAAATGGTGGTCCGATAGTCCAGGATTTTGTGGAAAAACATTAAGATCTACAACATTTATTCCATGGGACAAAACTAGGTCCAGAGTATGACTGTGGCAGTGAGTAGGTCCAGAGACATGTTGGACAAAACCCACTGAGTCGATGATGGCTCCGAAAGACTTTTGGAGTGGGTCTGTGGACTTCTCCATGTGAATATTAAAATCACCAAAAATTAGAATATGATCTGCTATGACTACAAGGTCTGATAGGAATTCAGGAAACTCAGAGAGGAACGCTGTATATGGCCCAGGAGGCCTGTAAACAGTAGCTATAAAAAGTGATTGAGTAGGCTGCATAGATTTCATGACTAGAAGCTCAAAAGACGAAAACGCCATTTTTTTTTTGTAAATTGAAATTTGCTATCGTAAATGTTAGCAACACCTCCGCCTTTTGCGGGATGCACGGGAATATGGTCACTAGTGTAACCAGGAGGTGAGGCCTCATTTAACACAGTAAATTCATCAGGCTTAAGCCATGTTTCAGTCAGGCCAATCACATCAAGATTATGATCAGTGATTAGTTCATTGACTATGACTGCCTTTGAAGTGAGGGATCTAACATTAAGTAACCCTATTTTGAGATGTGAGGTATCACGATCTCTTTCAATAATGGCAGGGAATGGAGGAGGTCTTTATCCTAATAAGATTGCTAAGGCGAACACCGCCATGTTTAGTTTTGCCCAACCTAGGTCGAGGCACAGACACAGTCTCAATGGGTATGGCTGAGCTGACTACACTGACTGTGCTATTGGCAGACTCCACTAAGCTGGCAGGTTGGCTAACAGCCTGCTGCCTGGCCTGCACCCTATTTCACTGTGGGGCTAGAGGAGTTAGAGCCCTATCTATGTTGGTAGATAAGATGAGAGCACCCCTCCAGCTAGGATGGAGTCCGTCACTCCTCAGCAGGTCAGGCTTGGTCCTGTTTGTGGGTGAGTCCCAGAAAGAGGGCCAATTATCTACAAATTCTATCTTTTGGGAGGGGCAGAAAACAGTTTTCAACCAGCGATTGAGTGCTGAGACTCTGCTGTAGAGCTCGTCACTCCCCCTAACTGGGAGGGGGCCAGAGACAATTACTCGATGCCGACACATCTTTCTAGCTGATTTACACGCTGAAGCTATGTTGCACTTGGTGACCTCTGACTGTTTCATCCTAACATCGTTGGTGCCGACGTGGATAACAATATCTCTATACTCTCTACACTCGCCAGTTTTAGCTTTAGCCAGCACCATCTTTAGATTAGCCTTAACGTCGGTAGCCCTGCCCCCTGGTAAACAGTGTATGATCGCTGGGTGATTCGTTTTAAGTCTAATACTGCGGGTAATGGAATCGCCAATGACTAGGGTTTTCAATTTGTCAGAGCTAATGGTGGGAGCCTTCGGCGTCTCAGACCCCGTAACGGGAGGAGTAGAGACAAGAGAAGACTCAGACTCAGACTCCGACTCGCTACATAATGGGGAAAACCGGTTGAAAGTTTCTGTCGGCTGAATGAGCGACACCGGTTGAGCATTCCAACAGTATTTCCCTCCAGAAGCCATGAGAAAGTTGTCCGGCTGCGGGGACTGTGCGGGGGATTTATACTAACGTTACTATCTGTACTTACTGGTGGCACAGACGCTGTTTCTTCCTTTCCTACACTGAAATTACCCTTGCCTAACGATTGCGTCTGAAGCTGGGCTTGTAGCACAGCTATTCTCGCCGTAAAGGCGATCGTTCTCCTGTATATTATGAGTACAGCGACTGCAATTAGAAGACATCATGTTAATGTTACTACTTAGCTTCGGCTGTTGAAGATGTTGACGAACCATGTCCAGATAAAGCGTCCGGAGTGAAAAAGTTGAATGAGGGAAAAAAGTTGCGATGGAAAAACTAAAAATATAAACGGTAATAAAAAAGAAAAAAAATAAAAAAAAACATAAAGTTGTCAGCTAGCAAAATAAAGTAAAGTTGGCAGCAAAAACGCACAGCAACAAAACGCACAGCAACACGTCTGATGGATATACTGAGATCATGTGACAGAGGGGTTAAATTCCTTGTTATCTGTGAGAAGGGATTATTATTCAGAGGTTAAGTCATTGTGTGAATATTCATTTTCCAAATGTCTTTCTCAATAATAAAGGGAAAAGACTAAATTAGGTTTTTTGTGGAGAGTAGATCAAAAAGCATGATAGCATTGTATCCTATGAGCAATGGTTTTGGGAACCATTACGGGGAAAAGCAAGTATGTTTGCCAAACGTCTGAGGACTTACTGGCCATAGAAACAGATTTAGAGGTGGCCAGGCTAATGCAAGAAAATGTATGCACTCACTAACTGTAAGTCGCTCTGGATAAGAGCGTTTGCTAAAATGACTAAAATGTAAAAAATAAATAAAAAAAGCTGCACCACACTAGGCATTAGTCCAGTTAAAAATCCCCAGATTTTCTCGGACTTGGAGTGACTGTTGGAGTATCAGTAGGATCGGGCAGGGGACATTAGCGCTGGCTACAGGTTCCCCGAAGTGGTGCTGGCTTGTTAGGTTATCTATATTTCAACCTTCCTCAGACTTTACTATAGTTCTTCAACATGGCTTATTTTGCTAATGGAGAGTGTCTGAAGCCCTGCACAGGGAGCTTAAATGTGTCTGCCAGACACACTGTCTCTCAGAAAGTCCTCCGAAAGGACAGACAGTGAGCTTACAAAGATGGTGAGAAACTTTCTCTTGGCGAGGAAAAATCCCTTTGTATTGAAACAATTGTTACCCTTTTCATTCTGTTACAAGCCTCTCACCTCTGGCGTTCCAATTTGCCCAGTCCAGCTTTCACTGCTCTGGGGGGGGAATGGCACCTTCACGGAGCAGAAATTAGACATTCAGGTAGAGTTTTATTTTTTTTTTTACCCCCATTTTTCGATCTTGTCTCATCACTGCAACTCCCCAACTGGCTCGGGAGGCAAAGGTTGAGTCATGCGTCCTCCGAAACATGACCCACAAAACCACGCTTCTTAACACCCACCCGCTTAACCCGGAAGCCGGCCACACCAATGTGTCGGAGGAAACACCGTTCACATGTCAACTGAGGTCAGCCTGCAGGCGCCCGGCCCACCACAAGGAGTCGCTAGAGCGCGATGAGCGAAGTAAAGCCCCCCCGGCCAAACCCTCCCCTAATCGGGACAACGCTGGGCCAATTGTGCGCTGCCCTATGGGACTCCCGATCACGGCCGGTTGTGATACAGCCCGGGATCGAACCCGGGTCTGTAGTGACGCCTCTAGCACTGCGATGCAGTGCCTTAGACCACTGCGCCACTCGGGAGGCCCGAAAGCTTTTTCTTTGATATAAGAACAATTATGCAGCCTATGAATTATAAACAAGAAAAGCATTGACCATACAGTATGCTACAGTTTTTCAAAAATGTTAATCAAATAACTTTTCAGTGCTGTAAACTCAGGTCTGCTCTGTACTCAGGGTCTGCAGCTGGTCTAATTTTCTAGCTTTCACTCTAATTCAGCATTTCAACATTCCGCCGACTTCTTGTGAGCATTTTCATTTCCACATTTCTACAGCGGCTGCATTTTCAAGGATCAGTGAGCATGGATGTCAGACAAGTTCTGGGTCTGCTACCAGGCTAGGTTGATCAAGGCTGCTGCCTCCCATGGCACCCTCTTCATCTTTCCACACCTCCAACATTATTTATTTGGGGTTTGGATTACTTCCTAATGTAATTCCTAAATTACCTGTTCTATTTTCTGAGATTGCTGACAGCTCGTGTTTCTCTCAAGTTTAGGTTTAAGTGATGAACGGTGTTCCTCCTGACTTTCTTCATTGAGCATTCCTCCTTTCCAATTTAAATTAAACATCCACGCTACCCAGGAGCACTCGACCTGACTTAAGTAGTGCTGAAAATAAGATAAAATGCATGAGAGGCTATTTCTCCTAAAAATTCAATAGCCGTTGCAGGCAGGGACAGTTTATTGAATTTAGCAGGTGCTTTTGAAAAGGGATATAGAGACAGATGGATAGGTTTGAGTTGGCATTTATTTCCTCACGGTTTTAAAAGATGTCTTTATTCAACAGCCATTTTAAATAATTTACTGTAGTGATTCAGGTGATGTTGTGTCATTACTCACAAGGGCGGGTAGAGTCAGCATTAGGATTCAAACCTGTGGTCATCAATCTGATCCTTTCATCAACAGTTATTGTTCTGGGCTGCTGGCTCTGAAACCAGAGGGGGCCGGTTCAGGAGGGTGCAATGACACAGAACATTCAGATTGAAATGCATTGTGTATAATATTTTAAAAGTTCTGAATGTTTCAGCTCATTGAACATATCCCAGGTTGTGAGATCTCATTAGGTTCTCACATCACCCTTTATCATTGATCTACCATCATGACTTTGACATGCTGCTCTTTACCTATGATGGAAAGATAGCCTATTTTTGGGAATCTTTAACATGGAATCAACCTCAAATGGGAGATCAAAATGTTAGCAGACTCTTAATTCCTGTGCTGAGCCTGGCCTTTTGGTGGCTTGACATTTATGGCCAATTCTGATGGCTGGATAGGAGGTAACGTACCCTCTCATGTGTTCCCTGCATAGCCCCTGTTCCCTTCAATTAAGGATGGTTGTGTCCTGAGGGCTGACCCAGAAAAGGCTCGGAGCCTAACCAGCATCTTGTGTGGCCTTATAAAGGTAATGTGAACTTGGAATTCATGGCCTTTTTTTGCAGACAGATAACTTCCTTTACCTTTTTAAGGCTACATATTGAATATGACTGTTCAAGCATGATGATCAACCAAGTAAATTAAAGTACTAATCATTTTGCGAGATAGCTTCTACAACAAAGATATGATTTGTGAAAGATGATCGATAATCATTGTGGAGAGTAGAGAGACTACAATTAGAAGTCTGTCACGTCTCCTCCCGTTGCTCCCCTCTGGCACTCTGATTCGTCGGTCTACTGAGCCACCGGTCTGAGCGCACCACCTCGGCAAACACAGGAATGGAAACCCAACGCACCCTAATCACCTCCAGCGCACCTGCACCTCATCACCACCACTATATAGCCCTGGGGCCTGTTGCACAAAAGTAGAATTAAGACATCCGGGATAAATGACTCAGCTGAGCTCAATGAAGCCAAAACATGTGCGTCCAGGCTTAATTGGTTGCACAAAGACCAAGCCAGGATGAGCAGACACGGATTCATTAAGCCAGGTGAAACCAATCCTGGATAGGTGCGCGCTCACGGCTCACTCAAATAGACCCCGCCACAGATCACAGATTAACTGATTTACCATGGCAACTAGAGCCGCGTACTTTTCCCCGTCGGAAGCACAAATCCTCATGGAGGCATACGAGGAGGTAAAAGATATAATTAAGAAGAAAGGCAACACCGCCACAGTGATAAAGCAAAGAGAAAAAGCGTGGCAAAGTATTGCAGACCGCCTGAATGCGTAAGTAGTGCACAATTACACACTCACCGCTCCGCTGAAACATCACAATTACAATTCAAATATTTAATTCACATCTCCAAAAATGCAGTTGTACTGTAATTATGAAACGGTTAAATTTTTAATTGAAATGCACTGCAGATATGAGTGAAATTGTGTAAAGTAACTCCATCACACTGTATAAAGCTATGATAAATTTTTTGATATTTTTACTGAAAACAAGACAAAAATACCAAGTAATTTTTTGCAGTGTGACTCCATTAAATGTGTGTGTGTGTGTGTGTGTGTGTGTGTGTGTGTGTGTGTGTGTGTGTGTGTAGATTAAACATGAACGGGCCAAAACGGACATGGCAGCAGGTCAAAATCAAATACAAGAACATTCTGCAGAATGGTATGGTCCCTGACTAATATTTAACAAAGCACAAGCATATATTGTACCCAGAAGGTGCCTGCTCACACATTGTCTGTACTGTTTTAGCAGTGAAAAGAATACCCACAGACAAGGCACGGGTGGTGGGTCACCAAAGGCTGACCTTACCCCAGCAGAGGACATGGCCTTGGAGCTAAATAAAGGCAGGCCCGTCTTAGAGGGGATCCCTGGGGGAAAGAGACGAGCATAGGTTCCTCCCAAGATGCCACCCGCTTCATTCAAGGTATGTCCTTCCATCTCTACATGGGATACAACCACATTCATATTGAATCAATTTGGACTGTCTGACTTTGGTTTACCTATTGCCTTGCAGTGTCTGGCAGCACTGTGTTCCTGTTAGAGCCACCAGCACAAGCACCAGACGATGCTGATCCAGTGAGTACTCCATCAAAGGCATACTGTAGGCCTGGCATGTCTTGTCTACTAGCTTCAATATGAATCCGATTAAATGTGATAGGGTGAAGGCCCCAGTGCAGCAGCAACAGCACATGATGGAGACGATGATGAGGAGGAGACCATCTCTCTGGATTCCAGAAGGCATGAGGTATCATGTTAAGACTGTGAAAGTACTATTTACTCTACAATGGTGAGGAGTCCTCATCAAAATCAAAAAATCTAATTTCTTTTACAGGACCCAGATGCTATACAGTGGGAAAACCAGCCTGGCAACATAGTGCGTATTAATAAAAGGACACCACATCCTGCCAAATTCCAGCTGCGCTAATTGTATTGTGTTCACAGAGCTCACAAGCTATCAGAAAGTTGTATGGCAACCACCTCCGGCGCCAAATAGAACTGGCAGACATAGACATTCAGTACAAGAAGAAAAAGATGGAAAATCTTGCACTGGAGTCCGAAATAAAAAAGAGGACAATTAGGAAACTGGACCTTGAAATAAAAAAAACTTGAGAGGGAGGTGAGATATGCCTTCAATGTACACTGTATGCTAACTGTAACACAAATGTATTAATCATTATTTTTCTTTCCTCCCCAGCTCCAAGAAGATGACACAGCTCAAAATAAAAATTAGGTATATTCTCGTAAAGTCAAGTGAGCCATGACATATGAGCTCTTATTGTGAGCACACAGGACGGTGGCATCTTTCTAAGGTTTTTTTTATTTTCCCAGCAATCAGTACAACCAAGTCATCGTTATAAGGCATCGCCCTCTTTTGCCCACCCCCAGCACCAGGTGTGGCCACTAGCCTATATGAAGGCCCAAAATTGTGTGTTCCTTTCTGCTCTGACAATGGCATGCCCATTCGTGCGAGATGTGGTGGATGAAGAAGCACTTGTGCTGAGGAGAGCCTTCAGGCGAGAAAGGGTCTTCAGGGACCGGTTGGACCCACTGGCCTTCCCTGATGACCATCTATATGAAAGATACAGGTTTTCTGCAGATGGCATCAGGTATCTATGCAGACTACTGGGTCCCAGGATTAAGCACCGCACTGCACGGAGCCATGCACTGAGTGTGGAGCAAATGGTTTGTGTGGCCTTGCGCTTTTTTGCTAGTGGAGCCTTCCTGTACTCAGTGGGGGATGCAGAACAGCTGAACAAGGCCACAATTTGCCGCACAATAAGGAGTGTGTGTCTGGCTATCAAAGCATTAGCAGATGTCTTCATCTCCTTCCCTGGCCACAGAAGACTCTGTGACATCAAAGAGGAGTTCTATAGGATTGCAGGTAAGAGGATCTACAAATTACAGGACAACTGTTAACACATAGTAGGATACTCATTACTTTGTGTGACAGGTTTCCCCAATGTCATTGGTGCAGTGGACTGCACACACATAAGGATAAAAGCCCCCTCAGGTGCCCATGAGGCCGATTTTGTGAATAGGAAATCCTTTCACAGCATTAATGTTCAGGTGAACATAACTTTTGATATTGTCCATTGGCGAACACTCTGCATTGCCAGTGATGTGCATTGATTGGTGTAATATTCCTCATCTTATGATTTCAGATGGTCTGCAATGCTGACTGTGTGATCAGCAATGTTGTGGCAAAATGGCCTGGCTCAGTCCATGACTCCAGAATCTTTCGGGCCTCTGAAATCTATCAGTGCCTATCACAAGGTAAGCCACACAACCCCTATTTATAACCATCATGGCTGTGTCAAGAATATCACTGTGTTTATGAGGTAGTAATGATGAGATTTTGTGTTGACAGGTGAATTCTCTGGTGTGTTGCTGGGAGACAGGGGGTATGGCTGCCAGCCTTTTCTCCTGACACCTTTCACAGACCCCCAGGAAGCACAGCAGGCCTACAACCATGCCCATGCCAGGACCAGGGCCAGAGTTGAAATGACCTTTGGCCTCCTGAAGGCACGCTTTCACTGCCTTCACAAATTAAGGGGTCAGCCCTGTTAGGGCATGTGATATTACTGTGGCTTGTGCTGTCCTCCACAATGTGGCCTGCCTGAGGAAGGAGAGGGCCCCCAGAGTGCCACCAGCCATGGACTGGGACAATCCGGCAATCTTCCCTGATGACGACAGTGGTCGGCTGCTGAGGGACCAATATGTGTTGAATTATTTTAGTTAGTATGTGTGCTTTCAATTTTGGTTAAATATGTCCTGCGGTGGCAGAGGAATTTGGGTTTTTTGGGGTTCGTTTTTTTACGAATTTGGCCTCTTATGATGTTTGTGCGGTATACTGTGTGTAATACAAGGCTGCAGGGAGGCTACTGCATCCATTCATTTGTCTGTTCAGTTGATGTGTATGGATTTGTCCTGCATTTATTTTAGTGTGCAGACATGCAGGGTGTGTTATATACAGACCTTTGAATGTGTATGTATCATTTTGTATAATATGCTTGGATTCTGTGCTTTCCATCTTGTAGAGTCACTGTGACTTCAGTTTCGAAAGGAGCTGATGGTTTACCTGCTTTGTTTTGTCCTTATTCAATAAAGGAACATAATGTTACACATTGTGTTTTTATATTCATATGGAATGTGTATTTGTTTATATGACAGAGTACTAGGGCCACACTGAAGAAAAAGGATAAAGTCATAAATTTATGAGGCTGGTTCTTTCTGCAGAAAAGCTACATATTGTTTTTACAGTTTTGATACTTATGACAATGTGATACTTAATATTCTGGCACATCAGCATGTCTTTGTTTATGAAACCATACTGAAGTACAATTTCACGAAATGCCCCACATCTGTCATTTTAACAACTGTCCTCCTTTAAAACAACTGGTTACAATATTATGACTTGTGTTTTTTTCCCCTCTGTGGCCCTAATATTCTATCATTTTATATATAGCCTTATAGTCTATGGGAAACTGTAAATTATCTAATGATAGCAACATCATCTAAAAATCATTTTTTATCCAAAATCATTGAAATTAATGATCACAAACGTTTAAATAATGACAGTGGGTCTAGTTATATGTGATAACAATGTATAGTGAGCAGTGAAATAACTATTGGTTTCCATTTGTGGTGACTGCTGACTGACATTAGGGATGAGATTAAATAGATCCTGGAATTTAGCCTGGTCTGGAGCAGGCTAGCTCCACAGAATAAATCTCCATGGTAATTTATACCATAACATATCCTCCTGCCCCCTATCCATCTTTAGTGCAACCGGATTACGGATCAATTGAGCCAGGATCACCAAGATATCCTGGCTTAATCCCTTATCCTAGTTTTGTGCAACAGGCCCCTGGACTGTTCGTTCATTGTTGTGTCATTTACTCGCTCTTTGTTATTCTCATTGTTAAGTAAACCTTTACCTTGTTAATACCTGCGTCTGTGTCCTGCCTCTTCGTATACTCAGTACTCGTCACATAATTGCATACCACTCACGAAAATGGATGCAGCAGGAATACTCAGCTTTGTATTCAGGACAAAACGTTCATTTCTTTACCACATTTTTTGCAGTATTACTTAAGTGCCTTGTTGTAAACAGGATGCATGTTTTGGAATATATTTATTCTGTACAGGCTTCCTTCTTTTCACTCTGTCATTTAGGTTAGTATTGTGGAGTAACTACAATGTTGTTGATCCATATTCAGGTTTCTCATATCACAACCATTAAACTCTGTTTTAAAATCACCATTGGCCTCATGGTGAAATCCCTGAGCGGTTTCCTTCCTCTCCGGCAATTGAGTTAGGAAGGACGCCTGTATCTTTATAGTGACTGAGTGTATTGATACACCATCCAAAGCCTAATTAATAACTTCACTATGCTCAAAGGGATATTCAGCAGCTACTATTTTTTTTTTTTTTTTTTTTAAACACATCTACCAATCGGTGCCTTTCTTTGCGAGGCATTGAAAAACCTCCCTGGTCTTTGTTGTTGAATCTGTGCTTGAAATTCAGTACTCGATTGAGTGACCTTACAGATAATTGTATGTGTGCGGTACAGAGATGGGGTAGTTATTAAAAAATAATGTTAACCACTATTGAACACGGAATGAGTCGATGCAACCTACTATGTGATTTGTTAAGCACATTTTTACTCCTGAACTTATTTATACTTACTAACTCAAGACATTTCAGCTTGACATTGTTTGATTAATTTCTAAGATTTTCTACAAACAAAATTCCACTTTGACATTATAATAATAATAAATAATAAGCCATTTAGCAGACGCTTTTATCCAAAGCGACTTACAGTCATGCGTGCATACATTTTTGTGTATGGGTGGTCCCGGGGATCGAACCCACTACCTTGGCGTTACAAGCGCCGTGCTCTACCAGCTGAGCTACAGAGGACCACACATTATGGGGTATTGTGCATTGATCAGTGACACAAAATCTCAATTTAATGAATTTTTAATTCAGGCTGTAACACAACAACACTTGGAAAAAGTAAAGGGGTGTGAATACTTTCTGAAGGCTCTGTGTAGCGACAGTCGTATGAAAACGTTTGGGCACCCCTCTGAGGCTGCATAATAATTTACTCTGTCGTCACAGAAAATAATCACAGTGGCATGCCATTCATTTTCTAATAAAAGCTGAGTACTGTCCAGGGTATTGTCCAGACAAAGATTTTTAGTGTAGCAATAATAAGTTGTATGAAATTAAATCAGATGTGAAAAATAGGCTATGCAAAAGTTTGGCCACCCTTGTCATTCTGTTGATTTGAATACCTGTAACTACTTAGCACTGATTAATTGGAACACACAATTAAAATTGAGATTCAGTTTCCAAAGTCTCCATCCTCGCTGGAGGAAACCTTCATTTGTCGAAGCGAAGCACTTTAAGCACCGCCTTCGCCCAATCCTGATTCGTCAAAATAACCAGTGACTCGGAACTACCGCTGCTCGTTGTCTCACGCATCCTATAGCATGCCGACAGATCTACCGTTCCAGTTATGTTTAGGTAGTCTGTCCGAGAGATTAGGTATTGCACAATCCTGTAAATGAAGACAGATAAGCCCTTACAGCAGGGGTGTCAAACTCATTTTAGCTCAGGGCCCACATGGAGGAAAATCTATTCCCAAGTGGGCCGGACCGGAAAAATCATGGTATATATATATATAACTTAAAAACAACAACTTCAGATTGTTCTTTGTTTTAATACGATCAACATACAACATAAAGCTGGAGCCTGAGGACAGTGTGTCCAAAATAGTACAAGCACAACATCACTATTAATCATAAAACACGTCAAGTTTATTTGAAAATTCTAAAGAAAAAGAACACACAATGCCTCAGTGATTAACAGAACTGTTTCACAGATCACAGAACTATATCAGGGTGTCATTTCTCAGGCAGAAATGTAGATAAAAATAATGAAATCCTGTTCCCCAAACAAGTGCAAGAACCACAGAGTCAAGAATAGGTTAAATATACAAATAAAATAAAAACAATAGCACATCAACATAAAAACATAAACATAAATCTGAAAGCGTTGCTCAAACTCCCGTAACAGTCCCGTTATTTTATCTTTGAACAGCTTCATGTCTGCCACATGTTGGGTCGCGCACACATTTTTCAGACAGGGGAAGTGAGCTGCATCACCACCGGCAAGTTGCGTCTCCCACAATGACAGGTTCAACTTGAAAGAACGTATGCTGTCATAATACTGCGTGACAACTTTGTTGCGCCCTTGCAGCTGTTTGTTCAAGTTATTCAGGTGCTCTGTAACATCCACCATAAATGCAAGGTCCTGCATCCATTCTGCGGAATGAAATTCTAACACTGGTTTGCCCTTTTCTTCCATGAACTGTTCAATTTCTTCTCGTAAATCAAAGAAACGCCTCAGCACAGCACCTCGGCTTAACCATCTTACCTCAGTGTGGTATGGCAAGCCATAGATGTGGTCTTTCTCTCTGAGAAGGCTGTCAAACTGACGGTGATTCAGGCTTCTGGATCGGATGAAATTAACAGTTTGGATGACCACCTTCATGACGTTATCCATCTTTAATGACTTGCAACACAAAGCCTCCTGGTGCAAAATACAGTGAAAAGTCAAAAAATCACGTCCTCCATTTGCAGATTGCACTTTCTCTCTGAACTTTGTCACAACGCCTGCTTTTTTCCCCCGATCATTGAGGGCGCACCATCTGTAGCCAGGCTGACAGCGCGGGACCAGTCCACGCCGACCCTGTCCAGCGCGCCGACGAGTGCCTGTAAAAATATCAGCTGCTGTCGTTGTATCTGTCATCGGCACCAACTCCACGAACTCCTCGGTGACGGTCAATGTGTCATCAACTTCGCGGATGAAAATGGCCAGTTGTGCAACATCTGTAATGTCCGTGCTTTCATCAATTGCAACCGAAAACGCAATAAATGACTTTACTTTTTGCTTCAACTGGCTGTCCAAATCCACTGAAAGATCGGAAATCCTGTCTGCAACTGTGTTTCTTGTCAGGCTGATATTTGCAAAAGCCTGCCGCTTTTCAGGGCACACAATCTCCGCTGCCTTCATCATGCATGTTTTTACAAATTCACCCTCACTAAATGGTTTTGAAGCCACTGCGATTTCATTAGCAATGAGGTAGCTAGCTTTCACTGCAGCGTCACTGATGTCTCGGCTGTGAGTAAACACAGACTGCTGTTTCTTCAGACCCGCCAACAGTTCATTCACCTTCTCTCATCTCCGCTGTCCTTGAAAGTTGTCATATTTGTCGGCATGAAGACTCACATAGTGGCGACGAAGGTTATATTCTTTCAGTACTGCAACATGCTCTGAACACACCAAACATACAGCTTTCCCATTCAATTCCATGAAAAAAAATAGGATGACCATTTTCCTTGGAACACTGCACTCTGCGTCCACTTTTCTCTTTTTTTGACAGAGACATTGGGGCAATGAGGGTGCCAAAGCACATAATGTTAAAAGTAGAAGCCGTAATAAATATCGCGGGCAAAACAAAGTAGCTCATTGGCTGCACGTGCTTGACCTACTTGCTCTGCCCCGGTATAAACAGTTTGCTTGCTTGACACAATTGATATTGCGCCATCCAGTGGACGCAATTGGAACAGCAGTTTATTTTATTGAAAAATTGCAGCGCATTTTTATACTTAATTTTTTTTTTTTTTTTTTTTTAAATCATCTCGCGGGCCGGATTAAACCCGTTTGCGGGCCTGATCCGGCCCGCGGGCCGGACGTTTGACACCCCTGCCTTACAGGGTATACTGTATATTGCTGCCTGCTTCTATTCACAAACAGCAATGTTCCATCTTCACAGAAGCCTTAGTCACCTAGAGTTGTGCCATCCAGTTTACACAGATTTACTCCTGCTCCCTAGACTTTACTGGCCGATATGTGACAGTCATTTCTTACCCTCTGTGCTTGTTGATATGATCACCAATAAATGTGATTCACCGCTGCACTCTCTGACCTCACTCGGAGCCAATTAAAATACCCTTTAAAACCCAATATACACTTGTAATTTATCAATGACACCGTAGCAATCAAACCATTTTAGCTAAGATCTATTAACCTTCCCTTTCCCAGTGTTGTATTATTATCTGCGTGAGATATTGTCGTGGGGGGAACGCAATTTGAGAAGTGAAGCGGCTGGCTTTCAAGAGGGGGTGATAGGACCACGTTTGTTTTAGCCCGTCTGGCTGGCACACACCACGCATAGTCAGCCTCTCGCTCGCGGAAGCGATTCTGACTCACCCCGATAACGATAGAGTTGGGAGCGCGCCATGATTCATTATTTCATTTTCACGGGGCGCGAGACATCATTTGTGCGGATGAAGGGAGAAGACGTTCTGATGTATGACAAAGCTGGGTTGCGTTTGGCCCGTTGAGCTGATAAACGCAGATACAAGAGGTCTATTGTGTTTAGATGGACTTCTGTTCTAGTCATTGGGAAAGACACAATGGAATGATGTGAGGACTCTATACTTCTCCTTTTATTCTGAAGATTTGTGAAAAAAAATGTTATTTCCTCCTTTTACTACTTGTCGGCCATTTCATTGAGTCACTGGACCGAGGTAGACCTGGCAGTCAAAGTCACTCATCTCGTGATGATAACACAATCCACATTATTATCCCTCATTCATGCAACAAACGTTATTCACTCATGCAGCACATGGAATACTGTATGATGCAATAGCGTCTTTATTTTATTTGTATTATTGAGAAACCAGTACAGTAGGTGGAATAGAATATATATGCAACTCCTGTTGAAAGATTGCTTCTACTCAAAGTCCCCCTTAAATCCTGTCTTGTTGTACACTGGCAATCACAAGTAAAATCTACTACCCATAGTGTTACTACACGAAAAGCAGGATTTTGATTGGACCACAATATGGTCAGTTAATAGAATATTGTAAGCAATAACTGTTCAAAGTAATGTTATCATGTGGCCCCTAAATGTTTGTTGATTATAGATAGCGTTTGCCTTAAAAGCTACCAAGTCATAGTGGACTGGTTTGTGGCTTCAGTATGAATTTGGGGGAGAATGTGATAAGAGCAGAGAACCTGCATCGTTTCCTGAGCCTCAGGTAACAAGACAAACAAACTGAAGGTCATGAGCTGTTTGGAGAGGAGTCAATTAACAGCCTGATATTGTTCTCCACCAGCTTTTAGCCAAATGTTCACTTGGCATGGAGAATGCAACAAATCTCACTTTCAAGACATATCATAAGACTGGATACATGAAAGTACTGAGCACTTCGGCACCATCTTTGTCGCTGTCATGCCCACCACCATCTCCCAGCATTTATATCCTACTCTACACATCCTCCTCCTCACCACAGTCACTGATCACTGTGGTCTCTGTAAGATCCACTCAGGAAACACGAGCCATCTGGCCAAAAATCAAATGCACACACACGACACAACCTTCCCAAAGATGATCACAGTCATCGCATCAGTCTCTAATTTTCTTTTAGAGCAATTTCATTCCCACTGACATTGGGGATACATGCTGTGGTGTAGAAGCCATCTGCCTATTCTGGTCCTAGGTCAGCTCTGCATGGGTAGTGAGGCAGAAGACTCTCTGTACAGTCTTCTTCAGTTTAGGTCTGGAATCTGTCTGGAACAGTATTTTCTTAAAACACAGAAACCTCTAGAATCTTAATCTCAGTCAGTGGCAAGATTCTCCTGTTCTTGGGTTCTCTTCAACCATTTACTTGAATCCCTTATGGGTTTTTGATATCATGAACAACAAATTTCATTTCTAAAAAATTTATGAAAAACCAAGCATTTGTATTCTTGAATGTTTTTAATCACAGAAAAATGACTTACCCCCATGTGGTTGTTGAGTCTGGACTGATCAAGGCAGGTAGTGTCACGCTCGTTGATAGACGGATCAGACCAAGGTGCAGCGTGGTATGCGTACATATTCCTTTATTAACTGAATACAGATCAAAACACAAACAACCGTGACGTTCAACAGGCTACATAACCACAAGCCAAAACAGAAACAAGATCCCACAACTAAGGTAGGCAAAATGGCTGCCTAAGTATGATCCCCAATCAGAGACAACGATAGACAGCTGCCTCTGATTGGGAACCACACCCGGCCAACATAGAAATAGAACATCTAGAATTTCACACCCTGACCAAACCAACTACAGAAAAACAGGGCTCTCAAGGTCAGGGCGTGACAGGTAGATGGATGAGAATGTGTGTGTGTTTATGTTTAAGTCAAGGACGATCCGTGTCGTTATATTTGCTTCTTTATCTTGAAACTAAATGACATCTCTTGTTCTGATAATTTTCCGTGCATTTTGCATAAGCAGCGTTTCTTGAGCATACTAAGTAGAAAGATAGATAAGGCCTTTGAGAGCTGTAAACTCATGTACTTCATCAAAGCATTTTTTAGACAACATGGTTTTTCCTCCTGGAATCCGTCCGACCCCCACCTGACTTTGCAGGATGTCACTGTCCTAGCTGGCGTAAACATGTGGCATTCTGAGTAACATAACCTGCAGAGTTTTGTAAAACAAATAATTATTAGCCTTCTTAGATCCTTCTTAGAAGTGTCTCACGAAGCAGTCTGGCATACAGTCATGCAGTCCTTCATGTGTTTAATTAATTGTTCAACCATTCGTTTATTCAGTCATTCATTATTTTCTCTTGTTGCTGTAGATCTGTTATCTTTGATTTCATGTTTATTTTATGTTGTTACACATTTATTCACTTGATCATTTACTTCCAGTGCCTGGGTTGAGGTGAGGACCACTCCTGGTGCCATTTATTGGGAAGATCGGTGAGAAGACGGTAAGAAGAGTGACGCCTGTTTAACTGGAGTTTCATCATAGCGCTTGATGGTTATTGCGACTACACTGAAATGTTCCGTATTGACTGACCTTCATGTCTTAGAGTAATGATGGACTGTGGTTTCTCTTTGCTTATTTGAGCTGTTTTTGCCATGATATGGACTTGGTCTTTTACCAAATAGGGCTTTCTTCTGTATATACACTGCTCAAAAAAATTAAGGGAACACTAAAATAACACATCCCAGATCTGAATGAATGAAATAATCTTATAAAAAAAAAAATTCTTTACATAGTTGAATGTGCTGACAACAAAATCACACAAAAATTATCAATGGAAATCAAATTTATCAACCCATGGAGGTCTGGATTTGGAGTCACCCTCAAAATTAAAGTGGAAATCCACACTACAGGCTGATCCAACTTTGATGTAATGTCCTTAAAACAAGTCAAAATGAGGCTCCGTAGTGTGTGTGGCCTCCACGTGCCTGTATGACCTCCCTACAACGCCTGGGCATGCTCCTGATGAGGTGGCGGATGGTCTCCTGAGGGATCTCCTCCCAGACCTGGACTAAAGCATCCGCCAACTCCTGGACAGTCTGTGGTGCAACATGGCGTTGGTGGATGGAGCGAGACATGATGTCCCAGATGTGCTCAATTGGATTCAGGTCTGGGGAAAGGGCGGGCCAGTCCATAGCATCAATGCCTTCCTCTTGCAGGAACTGCTGACACACTCCAGCCACATGAGGTCTAGCATTGTCTTGCATTAGGAGGAACCCAGGGCCAACCGCACCAGCATATGGTCTCACAAGGGGTCTGAGGATCTCATCTCGGTACCTAATGGCAGTCAGGCTACCTCTGGCGAGCACATGGAGGGCTGTGCGGCCCCCCAAACAAATGCCACCCCACACCATGACTGACCCACCGCCAAACCGGTCATGCTGGAGGATGTTGCAGGCAGCAGAACGTTCTCCAAGGCGTCTCCGGACTCTGTCACGTCTGTCACGTGCTCAGTGTGAACCTGCTTTCATCTGTGAAGAGCACAGGGCGCCAGTGGCGAATTTGCCAATCTTGGTGTTCTCTGGCAAATGCCAAACGTCCTGCACGGTGTTGGGCTGTAAGCACAACCCCCACCTGTGGATGTCGGGCCCTCATACCACCCTCATGGAGTCTGTTTCTGACCGTTTGAGCAGACACATGCACATTTGTGGCCTGCTGGAGGTCATTTTGCAGGGCTCTGGCAGTGCTCCTCCTGCTCCTCCTTGCACAAAGGTGGAGGTAGCAGTCCTGCTGCTGGGTTGTTGCCCTCCTACGGCCTCCTCCATGTCTCCTGATGTACTGGCCTGTCTCCTGGTAGTGCCTCCATGCTCTGGACACTACGCTGACAGACACAGCAAACCTTCTTGCCACAGCTCGCATTGATGTGCCATCCTGGATGAGCTGCACTATCTGAGCCACTTGTGTGGGTTGTAGACTCCGTCTCATGCTACCACTAGAGTGAAAGCACCGCCAGCATTCAAAAGTGACCAAAACATCAGCCAGGAAGCATAGGAACTGAGAAGTGGTCTGTGGTCACCAACTGCAAAACCAGTCCTTTATTGGGGGTGTCTTGCTAATTGCCTATAATTTCCACCTGTTGTCTATTCCATTTGCACAACAGGATGTGACATTTATTGTCAATCAGTGTTGCTTCCTAAGTGGACAGTTTGATTTCACAGAAGTGTGATTGACTTGGAGTTACATTGTGTTGTGTAAGTGTTCCCTTTATTTTTTTGAGCAGTGTATATTGCAAGACCTCTGCAATCCACCCTGGCATGCTGTCAATTAACTTCTGGGCCACATCCTGACTGATGGCAGCCCATTCTTGCATAATTAATGCTTGGAGTTTGTCAGAATTTGTGGGTTTGTGTTTGTCCACCCGCCTCTTGAGTTCTCAATGGGATTAAGGTCTGGGGAGTTTCCTAGCCATGGACCCAAAATGTCGATGTTTTGTTCCCCGAGCCACTTAGTTATCACTTTTGCTTTACGGCAAGGTGCTCCATCATGCTGGAAAAGGCATTGTTCGTCACCAAACTGTTCTTGGATGGTTGGGAGAAGTTGCTCTCAGAGGATGTGTTGGTACCATTCTTTATTCATGGCTGTGTTCTTAGGCAAAATTGTGAGTGAGCCCACTCCCTTGGCTGAGAAGCAACCCCACACATGAATGGTCTCAGCATGCTTTACTGTTGGCATGACACAGGACTGATGGTAGCGCTCACCTTGTCTTCTCCGGACAAGCTTTTTTCCGAATGCCCCAAACAATCGGAAAGGGGATTCATCAGAGAAAATGACTTTACCCCAGTCCTCAGCAATCCAATCCCTGTACCTTTTGCAGAATATCAGTCTGTCCCTGATGTTTTTCCTGGAGAGAAGTGGCTTCCTCGCTGCCCTTCTTGACACCAGGCCATCCTCCAAAAGTATTTGCCTCACTGTGCGTGCAGATGCACTCACACCTGCCTGCTGCCATTCCTGAGCAAGCTCTGCACTGGTGGTGCCCCGATCCCGCAGCTGAATCAACTTTAGGAGATGGTCCTGGCGCTTGCTGGACTTTCTTGGGCGCCCTGAAGCCTTCTTCACAACAATTGAACCTCTCTCCTTGAAGTTCTTGATGATCCGATAAATGGTTAATTTAAGTGCAATCTTACTAGCAGCAATATCCTTGCCTGTGAAGCCCTTTTTGTGCAAAGCAATGATGACAGCACATGTTTCCTTGCAGGTAACCATGGTTAACAGAGGAAGAACAATGATTTCAAGCACCACCCTCCTTTTAAAGCTTCCAGTCTGTTATTCTAACTCTATCAGCATGATAGAGTGATCTCCAACCTTGTCCTTGTCAACACTCTCACCTGTGTTAACGAGAGAATCACTGACATGATGTCAGCTGGTCCTTTTGTGGCAGGGCTGAAATGAAGTGGAAATGTTTTTTGGGGATTAAGGTCATTTTCGTGGCAAAGAGGGACTTTTAATTAATTGCAATTCATCTGATCACTCTTCATAACATTCTGGAGGATATTTAAATTGTCATCATAAAAACTGAGGCAGCAGACTTTGTGAAAATTAATATTTGTGTCATTCTCAAAACCTTTGACCACGACTGGACATCATTACCCCACTACAGTGGCGCTGGAATAGGACAAACTGTATCCTTTCATATTTAGTTGAATAAGAGATGTTAGCTGCATGCTCAGTCACTTGAATCACAGCAGTGCTCTAAAAACAGATGCACAAAACGAATCAAAGCATAACCAACTTGAACTGATCTACTTCAAAACAATCAGAGGAAATTGGGAGAGTATATAGCTATTCAGCTATTGAGCCGCAGGAATCAAAACACCCAGGAGAGCTTTGTCTCTCCGATGAAATCTATTCACATCCAATTTGTACTTTAATTTGTGTTGTGGAGATTTACCATCACAAAGGACCTGTGTTGCCTCAATATCCTTGCCTCGCTACCCAAACTCCTTGCACCAGCCAAATGCAACGCCACGCCCAGGACATTCGTTTCTTCTCCGCAATGAGTCTGGATCTGAGTACCTCCCCAACGATTTCTAGGACGCAAACACATTCTAACCGTTCTGATTGGTCCCAGAAACTGATATGTTGTAGCAGAACACATGGGTAAAGCTGCGTTTTGAAAATGCGTCATTGACTGTGATACTCTGATTGGTTAGAGATTATCCAATCGCTGATGACTTTGTTTTGTACAACACCCCTTACAAGCTCTTAACCAACAATGCAGTTCAAGAAATAAAGTTAAGAAAATATTTACTAAATAAACTAAAGTAAAAAATAAAAAGTAACACAATAAAATAACAATACCGAGGCCATATGATTTTACTGTGTATACTATAATATTCTCAATCTCTACAGTGCTTTCTTTATATGATCATACAGTACAATGTTGTGATGATCATTCTATTGGCATGTACACCCTTCAATAAACCAATATGATATGAAACTAAGTGAACATAAGGGCTCCCTGCCTGATTAGATCTGCAAAATCCATGTTTATGTCATGGTCTCACTCTTATTGTCACGCTCGTCTGAAGGAGGAGACCAATGCGCAGCGTTGCGAGTGAACATGATGACTTTATTAACTTAAAGCAACCACGAAGAAAACAACAAATGACGATCCGTGAAGTTCTATACTGAATACTACTAACAGCAACAAAGAAACAATAACCCACAACACAAAGTGAACTCACACAGTATAAATATGGCTCCCAATCAGAGATAACGAGCCGACAGCTGACACTCGTTACCTCCGATTGGGAGTCATACGACTAATCAAGAACAATAACCAAACATAGAAAATGCACAACCAGAAATCCCCAACATAGAAATACACCCAAACAATGAAACTAAACAACCCTGGCTCAAATATCAAGGTCCGTGGAGCCAGAGTGTCACATTACCCCCCCCTAAAGGTGCGACCTCCGGGCGCACCAGCATACAGTCTCGGGGAGGGTCTGGGTGGGCGTCTGTCCCTGGTGGCGGCTCTGGCCCAGGTCGTGGTCCCCACCCCACCTTAGTCACTATCCGCTTCCGTATTCCCTTCCTCATGACCACCCCCCAACTAAACCCCACTGGATTAGGGGCGGCACCGGACTACGGGGCAGTACCGGACTAAGGGGCAGTACCTGACTAGATGGCGGATCCTGGCTGGCTGGCTCTGGCGGATCCTGGCGGGACGGCTCTGGCGGATCCTGGCGGGACGGCTCTGGCGGATCCTGGCGGGACGGCTCTGGCGGATCCAGGCTGGACGGCTCTGGCGGATCCTGGCTGGACGGCTCTGGCGGATCCTGGCTGGACGGCTCTGGCGGATCCTGGCTGGACGGCTCTGGCGGATCCTGGCTGGACGGCTCTGGCGGATCCTGGCTGGACGGCTCTGGCGGATCCTGTCTGGCGGAAGGCTCTGGCTGATCCGGTCTGACGGAAGGCTCTGGCTGCTCCTGTCTGGCGGAAGGCTCTGGCTGCTCCTGTCTGGCGGAAGGCTCTGGCTGCTCCTGTCTGGCGGAAGGCTCTGGCTGATCCTGTCTGGCGGAAGGCTCTGGCTGATCCTGTCTGGCGGAAGGCTCTGGCTGATCCTGTCTGGCGGAGAGCTCTAGCGGCTCCGGTCTGGCGGACGGCTCTGAAGGCTCATGGCAGACGGGCGGCTTTGCAGGCTCAGTACAGACGGGCAGTTCAGACGGCGTTGGGCAGACGGACAGTTCAGACGGCGTTGGGCAGACGGGCAGTTCAGACGGCGTTGGGCAGACGGGCAGTTCAGACGGCGTTGGGCAGCCGGGCAGTTCAGGCGCCGTTGGGCAGACGGGCAGTTCAGACGGCGTTGGGCAGACGGGCAGTTCAGACGGCGTTGGGCAGACGGGCAGTTCAGGCGCCGTTGGGCAGACGGCCAGTTCAGGCCGGCTGGCGACGCACATCGTGGACCTGGTGCGTGGAGTAGGAACAGGCCGGACCGTACCGGGAACACCCACCACTGGCCTTAACTGGGGATCAAGAACGGACCGGACCAGACTGGGAACACACTTCAGTCTCTCATGCCGTGCCACAACAACTTCCCTCCCTCTACTCGCCAATGGCTCCCGTAATCCGATAGCCTTCTCTCCTTTTCTCCCTGTGGCAGCCTCCTGCTGCCCAGGCGCCCAAGCCATGTGCCCCCCAAAAAAATTTTTGGGGAGTAACCACGGGCTTCCAGCCTCGACTCCGCGCTTCCTCTTCATACCACCTCCTCTCGGCTGCAGCTGCCTCCAGCTCTTCACGAGGGCGGTGATATTCCTCCTCAGACCACCTCCTCTCGGCTGCAGCTGCCTCCAGCTCTTCACGAGGGCGATGATGTTCCTCCGGTTGTGCCCAAGGACCCTTTCCAGCCCGAATCTCCTCCCATGTCCAAAAGTCCTTAGGAGGCATCCATAACTCCTGTGTCCAGACCCCTTGCTCCTGGACGCGCTGCTTGGTCCTTTTTTGGTGGGTTATTCTGTCACGCTCGTCTGAAGGAGGAGACCAATGCGCAGCGTTGCGAGTGAACATGATGACTTTATTAACTTAAAGCAACCACGAAGAAAACAACAAATGACGATCCGTGAAGTTCTATACTGAATACTACTAACAGCAACAAAGAAACAATAACCCACAACACAAAGTGAACTCACACAGTATAAATATGGCTCCCAATCAGAGATAACGAGCCGACAGCTGACACTCGTTGCCTCTGATTGGGGAGTCATACGACTAATCAAGAACAATAACCAAACATAGAAAATGCACAACCAGAAATCCCCAACATAGAAATACACCCAAACAATGAAACTAAACAACCCTGGCTCAAATATCAAGGTCCGTGGAGCCAGAGTGTCACACTTATCCCATAGAGTTTACTGTAAATCCTTGGAGTATACTCTTAGAAAAAAGGGTTCCGAAGGGGTTCTTCGACTGTCCCCATAGGAGAACCCTTTTTGGTTCCAGGTAGAACCCTTTTTGCTGTGGAAAGGGTTCTACATGGAACCAAAAGGGTTCTTGAAAGGGTTATCCTATGAGGACAGCTGAAGAACCCTTTTAGGTTCTAGATAGCACCTTTTTTTCTAAGAGTGTATGTTTGATATCATAATTAGATACAATGAAGATCAGAATTAATCTTCTGTTGTGTACGTACATAGACCTTTTCTCTATGGAATGCAAGTTGGATGTTAATTCAAACTGAAGTACCGGAACACAGTTGGGAACTGATATGCTAGACTAGCTCTGATTGGCTTTTCCAGGCATTCCCATACGGCACAAGACTAAACAATCCCGATTCCTTTGAATAATTAAATGATCAATTGTGAATGATTTAGTTGGTTGCATTGCATAGCGCCCTGATGATATGGATTGAGAGGTGTGTTGTTTCAATGTTTACTCCCTATAGGGATGCTTTCCATTACTTTAGTGCAGACAAATTACAGTACTATTCATTTACAGTAACTTTTAACCTGGGCTTGTTATGGTATGTAATCTGCATCATGTGATAGACAATATGTCTTCTTTGTTTATGTTTACTGACTAATTACCAGGTGCTTTTATTTCCATTGCATTATACATGCCTATTGATATTAAAGTGTTAGTAAAATGCACTCCCTCTTCCAACACAGTTCACTGCAGAGATTGATACCCAATGGGCCAACAGAGAGTATTTTTGTTTACCATGAGGGAACTACAGTATGTGGGAACTATAGTTCCCATTGAGATGCCAAAGGCCAACTCTCTCAGAAATATGATAGATCGGTATCTTGTATGTCTGCCTTTCCATTAAGATATCAATCAGAACACATTCATAGTTAAATGAGTTGGAGAGGTTGTGCGTGGATGTGCTCTTTCTACGTTGTTGACAGATAGACTCACTGTGATTGCAGACGAACTGTCACTTTGAATTAAAGAACCGTTCCAATTTCAGTGGGGCACTGATAGGGAATACAAATATAGAGTTAGCCAATGCTCTCAAAGATGGAGCGTGATACTGTAGGACAGGGGTATTCAATTAGTCTTGAAGGGCCATATCATTGCTGGTTGTCATTATTTCTCTTTAAACAGGGACTGATTCAGACCTGGGACCCCAGGTGGGTGAACACTATGCCAATCAGTGACATTAATTGATCAATTGATTAACTTCCAGGAAAGATCTACAGTACTTAGGACCTCGATTGCTGGAATGGAATAGCCCCGGCCAATCATCATAGCTGAAGTCTCTTCTAGGGTGTCTAGTTTCTGTCTCCTTTCTGGTAGGCTACTTCTAAGTCCCCATACAGAGTCTCAGTCCGGAGTCTGTGGCGTTGGACAAACCAGTTACGATACTGCACTCATAAAAGGTTCATCATCAATTCCCAGGCATTGTTTTATACTCCGATTCATAAAAACCCACTCGTTCAACAGCTTTATTGGTGAGTGGGGCCGTCACCTCGTTGATCATTATGTCTGGGTTCATTACGAGACTCATGGCGTACTGTACACTAAATTCCTTCCATATGAAGGCGTGGGCAAATTCATGAATATTTATGTACACTATATATACAAAAGTATGTGGACACCGCTTCAAATGAGCAGTTTTGGCTATTTCAGCCACACCCGTTTCTGACAGGTTTATACAATCGAGCACACAGCCATGCAATCTCCATAGACAAACATTGGCAGTAGAATGGCCTTACTGAAGAGCTCAGTGACTTTCAACGTGGTACTGTCATAGCATGAAACCGTTCCAACAAGTCAGATTGTCAAATTTTTGCCCTGCTTGAGCTGCCCCAGTCAACTGTAAGTGCTGTTATTGTGAAGTGGAAACGTCTAGGAGCAACAACGGCTCAGCCGCAAAGTGGTAGGCCACACAAGCTCACAGAACGAGACTGCCGAGTGCTGAAGTGCGTAACGCATAAAAATCGTCTGTCCTCAGTTGCAACACTCACTACCGAGTTCCAAACTGCCTCTGGAAGCAACGTCAGCACAAGAGCTGTTCGTCCGGAGATTCATGAAATGGGTTTCTATGGCCAAGCAGCCGTACAGAAGCCTCAATGCCAAGCATTGGCTGGAGTGGTGTAAAGCTCGCCGAGGTTCATACAGAAATGGTTTGTCGAGATCGGTATGGAAGAACTTGACTGGCCTGCACAGAGCCCTGACCTCAACCTCATCGAACACCTTTGGGATGAATTGGAATGATGACCGCAAGCTAGGCCTAATCGGCAACATCAGTGCCCGACCTCACTAATGCTCGTGGCTGAATGGAAGTCCCCGCAATAATGTTCCAACATCTAGTGAAAATCCTTCCCAGAAGAGTGGAGGCTGTTATATCAGCAAAGGGGGGACCAACTCCACATTAATGACCATGATTTGGGATGAGATCTTCGACGAGCAGGTGTCCACATACTTTTGGTAATGTACTGTATCTCAAAATAAAAGCTGTCAGGTGATTCAGTTGATCATTCTTGAGTGCGTCACGTCACTCTGAGCCCTTACCAAAACATCTCGGACAATTTCTCTCGCTTTGTCTCTGAAACCAGTAGTAACCACCAACTTCAATGGCAGTTAACGAATCTGACATTCCCGTGCCCCAATAACATTGTCGCAGAGGAGGGCTTGCTAGCTAGCTACAGTGTTAGAGTGATTTCATTGCGTGATGACGTCATTACATAATAACGTAAAACTGCGTCATTACGTAGAATACACAATAACGTTACTCAAATTGACTTGCCATCTCGGCGACAAATATGATTTTACATTTGTTCGTTTAGCTTTGTTTGTTTATTATCACATATTTTTACTTGTAAAAGTAATATAAACACAACACATTTTATATGATCAGATATTTTTATTTATAAACACAACACATTAAATTATTGAACAATTACACATTACACATTATTGAACAATTACATTTTATGTATTTTCTTATTAACTAGTAAACCTACACATTCTGAACAATTACAGTTTTAAGCAGTGTATTGGTAGTTAGTTAACATGCTACCTAACTGATCAACAATTATATGTACAAGCTAATAACAAGGTATATATGCTATCTTATTGAACAAGCAACTTAACTCAAATAATGATGTGTGTGCTAGGCATCTCTCTCCAGCTCTCTCCAGGTTGTTGTGCTGCTTGGCTGGCCTGCTGCTGACGTCACTCACAATGCACTTTTGCAGCCAGGCATGTGTGTTGTGACTGAGTGTGTGACAGAGAAAATAGTTTTAGTGTCATTTAGAGGGAAAATGTGTGCATTTTAGTGTTTGAGTCACTTTTCAAATGTTGCTAAAACTTTTTAAAAGTAGCTACATTTGTTGCTATGTGCTGTTTGAAAAAGAAGTTGCCAGGGTAGTCTGAAAAGTTGCTAAATCTAGCAACAAAATTACTAAGTTGGCATCACTGGCCAGCGGCACGTGCTAGCTAAATAGATGGCTCTGTAGAGCATCTGTGTGACATCACACACTCAAGAAGGCTCAACTAATCACCCGACGGGTTCTATGTCGAGACTCCCGGTCAGATCCTGTTACTCATCAATTTCATAAACAGTAACGTTATGTACAGACGGAAATTAATTAGTGAGACCTGCTGTTGTTTATGATACAGTATAGCTACATCCGAGGAGCTGGTTCATATTTCTTGGTTTGGCGTCTGTAGATCTGGGAATAGGAATGGGCATGGAAATACTGTAGAAAGATATGTCTGCTTACGATAAGTTCATCTCTCTGTCTGTCTGATTGTCTCCATCAGTGGTATGCATGATGTATAGTGTTAGTAGACAGTGGATGTGTGGGAAAATGTAATTTAGTATCACCTGGTATAGCTGCAGCAAACAACATTGATATTGTGTCTGGTAGTTTTATCAAAGTTGTCACTTGCTTTGTTTTATACATTTGTATAAAAAAGGAAGTAGCTAAGTCCCCAAGACACCTGTTTGATGTCTCTACCTCTTGGCTTCTCTGTAATTGCCACTAAAGTGGGCATGGAGGTAAGACAAAACAAAACCCTTTCCTGCATCACTCACTTTAAGCGATAAACCCTTCAGATAAACACTTCATATCCGCAGGTCTTTGGAAGAAAAATTCAAACTCATTTTAATGAGGATCACTGAAATGGTTGTTGGCTTTGGAAAACAATCAATTTTAGAAATGTTTTGAAAAGCAAAGAGGTTATGCAGTCAACAATATACAGTTACTACATTTAATCCAAATATATGCACATAAATACACCAGCAACTATCAGACCAACACACTATAAATAAAATGCATCTCTCTCTCTCTCGCTCTCTCTCTCTCTCTCTCTCTCTCTCTCTCTCTCTCTCTCTCTCTCTCTCTCTCTCTCTCTCTCTCTCTCTCTCTCTCTCTCTCTCTATATATGGCTGTTCCTATGGGCTGGCGCGCAATGAGCTTTGGCGTACAATGTGGGTTCAGTTAGGTTGTCAATGGCTGCATGGATTCAATGCGTCCCATATGCTACTCAGCATCTGGTGTATGAAAATGTCCTTTCAGAATGGGTGGAAGTGATGAGTCATCCTACCAGTTGACCAATAATACTTTGATTTGACTTGTACAACATAGTGCCAGGTATATCTATTCTGTGGAAGCTAATGCTATCTCCATATACTGTAAGTATGTGTATTGCATGCATGCGAAGGTGTGTGTGTGTGTGAACTCTACAGACCTCTGTTTGTAGTCTATTACAGGTAATGAAATCAATGTCATTTCACTGATAGGAACTTGCTGGACAAATATGGGAGCACTTGAACGATTATTCTGTATGGTGGTAAACAACTAATTGTGCCAATTGAGGCATTTATTGATTGACACCAGAATGTACACAACAACCCAGCAGGAGTCTGGTTTGAGTCTCTTCCAGTGAGGTCATGGCTCCTCATGTGAGGTCATCAGAGGTGAAGCTCTGACAAACTTCGCAACTCCCTCAAAAGTAAAAGGTTCACATCCTCCCTCAATCCCCTTAGCTTTGCTCCTGATCATTGAAGAAGCATTACCTTCATTATGATCGTTATGCAGACAGGTCGCCATTGTTTGCATGACTAAAGGGGAACCTCTGACAAACTACGCCATTAAACGGGGCCGTCTTGGGAGAGCGAGTTGAAAGTCATGATTGATCAAATGACTGGCCTGCTCAGCTCTAATTAAATTGTAGCCTATCACCCGTTGACGACGCTCACGTCGACGAAACCACAAACACTCCCAGGGCGTTTGACCATTCCGAACACATTTCATCCCCTCGACAACGGTTCACCCAGAATGAGTTGCTGCAGCTTACTGTCACTGGGAGACTGATGTGTGGATCAGTGCTCTCCATGAATTCTGCCCTCCAGGCCCATTGACCATTCTAGAGTGGCTTACTCAATGACAAGTCCCCTTGAGATTCATAACAAAGACGTGTAGCGTGTGTCATGTCTCGCCTTTGAGTTGTGAATGTCTTCTCATCAATTTCCTTCTTATACATTGTAACAATAGCCTAACCATTCAATTACATGGTACTATTCATTCATAAACTCATTAATCAGTTCATGACTTGAGACAACTTAATTAGCTTTTCCACGCTGATTATAAATAAACCCCACACATAACAAGCAGCAAACAAAAGGAACCCCACCCAATAGTCCCATCCAATTCTTTAGTATTCGTCCTCATGCCTCTATTCACAATTGGATTTCTACACGCATTTAACAGTATGCTTCTCACACTTCAATGGCAGTCTCGGTTTCTCTTGACTGGCTGCTAGGGACGGATTTATGTCTGTTGAATCCTACCCTGTTGTAATGGCGTTACAGCCGCCCGCCCGCATGCTCGGTCTCGGCACAGGAAGCAACCGCTTCTGCGTTTGAGGTGAAATGTATTTTTTCCTTCGCTCTGTGGCTGCCGGGGAAGTCAATTCTCACACCCAGCGTGTGAGCTGCCATCCGCCCAGCACATTATTAATGTGTGAAGAGTGTGTGAAGGTGAACGTGACACCTAATCAGATGGAGGGGGAGAAGACTCTGGTGTCTTAATTAAGCTAAAACAGGAGACTGTATGGCTCAAAGTGTTATACAGCTGAGAATGGCGTTCAAAGACATGGCTTTTATATTGTTGTACAACTTGGCCTGTGTTATCAACAACATGAAAGGATAGCTATTTGTGTCAAAGAGACTCTTTCATCAAGACTGTACTTTCATATTTAACAGTTGGGTAATTGGTTTTTACATTTAACAGTTGGGTAATTGGTTTTTACAGTGAGCTACGAGACAGCATTGGAATGCAGTGTGCATTGCTGTCATATTCAATAACATGTTAAGAACAACCCACCCTATAAATTCCTCATCTTCTAATTACAGTACATAACAAATGTGGAGCTATGGCTCTCCAAACGTCGTAATGCCTTGGCATTGGCCCAAGTAATACCAATAGCATGCTCAGCAGAAGCAGGTTCTCTTCAGTCTTCAGCATTTTAAAGTGTTAAATAACTCCTTTGTGAGGGAGTCATTGATTCCTCTTGCCTGAAGTGGACCTACTAAATAGTCAAGGACCAGCCAAATAATTTCAGTGCCATTCAAAAGCTTCTGACTCAACTAATGGAGACAGCTTCAGCAAATCTCTAGCAATCAGTTATCAGGGCCTGTAGTTATTAAGGATAACAAATACCCAACTGTATGCATGGAAAATGGGAACAAGAAATGTTTCTACTGTATGATGCAAGTTTGTGTTTCAGCTAATGCAGAGAAAATAATTTATCCTACACGACGTACAGCACATGTAAACGTCCTTTGACAGTATAGGTCATGTGTTCTGTGATCTTAAAACCCCCAGGTGGCATCACAATATAATTGCATCAAAAGTGTTACTTATATATACAGTATATTCAGGAGAGGGTCCAATTAATGATTAAGGAAGAAACATTAACACAAGTTATCTGTTGCATTATCCGTAGTGTGTGTTGACAGCTTGACAAGCCTAGCGTTCTGTAGGAGCACTCCAAAGAAAAACGACTCACACTCTGCACTAAAATATATCCACAGACTTTTAAATCAGCATGGTTCACCATAGAAAAAAAACAAATTAATATAGCTGCGAGCAGCAATGAATGAGGTTCACAGGATGACAGAAAGGACCCAAGTTCCGTTGGATAACAAAGCAAGTACTCTATCATGTAGGAACTATCTTCCTTTATGTGCAATCAGAGAAAGCATTAACATGTTTATCTCTCAATACCACAACGATGACACAAGTGAAGTTTAGGCTAATGCTGTAGGTTGGTTATCTTTGATTGCAGATGGTAATCATTCTAAATTAATTAGAGGCTAATTAAGTGTGAGTGCCTTGCAAAAGTATTCATCCCCCTTGGCGTTTTTTCCTATTTTGTTGCATTACAACCTGTAATTTAAATAGATATTTATTTGGATTTCATGTAATGGACATACACAAAATAGTCCAAATTGGTGAAGTGAAATGTAAAAAATAACTTGTTTCAAAACAAATCTTAAAAAAAAAGAACAGAAAAGTGGTGTGTGCATATGTATTCACCCCCTTTGCTATGAAGCCCCTAAATAAGATCTGGTGCAACCAATTACCTTCAGAAGTCACATAATTAGTTAAATAAAGTCCATATATGTGCAATCTAAGTGTCACATGATCTGTCACATGATCTCAGTATATATACACCTGTTCTGAAAGGCCCCAGAGTCTGCAACACCACTAAGCAAGGGGCACCACCAAGCAAGCGGCACCATGAAGACCAAGGAGCTCTCCAAACAGGTCAGCGACAAAGTTGTAGAGAAGTACAGATCAGGGTTGGGTTATAAAAAAATATCCGAAACTTTGAACATCCCACGGAGCACCATTACATCCATTATTAAAAAATTGAAAGAATATGGCACCATAACAAACCTGCCAAGAGAGGGCCGCCCACCAAAACTCACGGACCAGGCAAGGAGGGCATTAATCAGAGAGGCAACAAAGAGACCAAAGATAACCCTGAAGGAGCTGCAAAGCACCACAGCGGAGATTGGAGTATCTGTCCATAGGAACACTTTAATCCGTACACAACACAGAGCTGTGCTTTACGGAAGAGTGGCCAGAAAAAAGCCATTGCTTAAAGAAAAAAATAAGCAATCACACTTGGTGTTCGCCAAAAGACATGCGGGAGACACCCCAAACATATGGAAGAATGTACTCTGGTCAGATGAGACTAAAATTGAGCTTTTTGGCCATCAAGGAAAACGCTATGTCTGGCGCAAACCCAACACCTCTCATCACCTCGAGAACACCATCCCCACAGTGAAGCATGGTGGTGGCAGTATCATGCTGTGGGGATGTTTTTCATCGGCAGGGACTGGGAATCTGGTCAGAATTGAAGGAATGATGGATGGCACTAAATACAGGGAAATTCTTGAGGGAAACCTGTTTCAGTCTTCCAGAGATTTGAGACTGGGACAGAGGTTCACCTTCCAGCAGGACAATGACCCTAAGCATACTGCTAAAGCAACACTTGAGTGGTTTAAGGGGAAACATTTACAGTGGGGGAAAAAAGTATTTAGTCAGCCACCAATTGTGCAAGTTCTCCCACTTAAAAAGATGAGAGAGGCCTGTAATTTTCATCATAGGTACACGTCAACTATGACAGACAAATTGAGCATTTTTTTTCCAGAAAATCACATTGTAGGATTTTTAATGAATTTGTTTGCAAATTATGGTGGAAAATAAGTATTTGGTCACCTACAAACAAGCAAGATTTCTGGCTCTCACAGACCTGTAACTTCTTCTTTAGGAGGCTCCTCTGTCCTCCACTCGTTACCTGTATTAATGGCACCTGTTTGAACTTGTTATCAGTATAAAAGACACCTGTCCACAACCTCAAACAGTCACACTCCAAACTCCACTATGGCCAAGACCAAAGAGCTGTCAAAGGACACCAGAAACTAAATTGTAGACCTGCACCAGTCTAGGAAGACTGAATCTGCAATAGGTAAGCAGCTTGGTTTGAAGCAATCAACTGTGGGAGCAATTATTAGGAAATGGAAGACATACAAGACCACTGATAATCTCCCTCGATCTGGGGCTCCACGCAAGATCTCACCCCGTGGGGTCAAAATGATCACAAGAACGGTGAGCAAAAATCCCAGAACCACACGGGGGGACCTAGTGAATGACCTGCAGAGAGCTGGGACCAAAGTAACAAAGCCTACCATCAGTAACACACTACGCCGCCAGGGACTCAAATCCTGCAGTGCCAGACGTGTCCCCCTGCTTAAGCCAGTACATGTCCAGGCCCGTCTGAAGTTTGCTAGAGTGCATTTGGATGATCCAGAAGAGGATTGGGAGAATGTCATATGGTCAGATGAAACCAAAATATAACTTTTTGGTAAAAACTCAACTCGTCGTGTTTGGAGGACAAAGAATGCTGAGTTGCATCCAAAGAACACCATACCTACTGTGAAGCATAGGGGTGGAAACGTCATGCTTTGGGGCTGTTTTTCTGCAAAGGGACCAGGACGACTGATCCGTGTAAAGGAAAGAATGAATGGGGCCATGTATCGTGAGATTTTGAGTGAAAACCTCCTTCCATCAGCAAGGGCATTGAAGATGAAACGTGGCTGGGTCTTTCAGCATGACAATGATCCCAAACACACCGCCCGGGCAACGAAGGAGTGGCTTCGTAAGAAGCATTTCAAGGTCCTGGAGTGGCCTAGCCAGTCTCCAGATCTCAACCCCATAGAAAATCTTTGGAGGGAGTTGAAAGTCCGTGTTGCCCGTGCAGTCCGCGTTGCGACAGCCCCAAAACATCACTGCTCTAGAGGAGATCTGCATGGAGGAATGGGCCAAAATACCAGCAACAGTGTGTGAAAACCTTGTGAAGACTTACAGAAAACGTTTGACCTGTGTCATTACCAACAAAGGGTATATAACAAAGTATTGAGAAACTTTTGTTATTGACCAAATACTTATTTTCCACCATAATTTGCAAATAAATTCATTAAAAATCCTACAATGTGATTTTCTGGATTTTTCTTTCTCATTTTGTCTGTCATAGTTGACGTGTACGTATGATGAAAATTACAGGCCTCTCTCATCTTTTTAAGTGGGAGAACTTGCACAATTGGTGGCTGACTAAATACTTTTTTCCCCCACTGTAAATGTCTTAGAATGGCCTAGTCAAAGCCCAGACCTCAATCCAATTGAGAATCTGTGGTATGACTTAAAGATTGCTGTACACCAGTGGAACCCATCCAACTTGAAGGAGCTGGAGCAGTTTTGCCTTGAAGAATGGGCAAAAAACTAGATGTGCCAAGCTTATAGAGAAATACCCCAAGAGACTTGCAGCTGTAATTGCTGCAAAAGGTGGCTCTACAAAGTATTGACTTTGGGGGAGTGAATAGTTATGCACGCTCAAGTTTTCTGTTTTTATGTCTTATTTCTTGTTTGTTTCACCCAAAAAATTATTTTGCATCTTCAAAGTAGTAGGCATGTTGTGTAAATCAAATGATACAAACCCCCCAAAAATCTAATTCCAGGTTGTAAGGCAACAAAATAGGAAAAATGCACTTTCGCAAGCCACTGTATAACCAAAGCTGGAGTCAATCTGATTTATGGTTCATGAGAAGAAGATTAAAAAAAAAAAAAAAAAAATCATTAGCATATGTGCTAACCTGCATCTATAGGTACATTGTAGCCATATTTGAATGCAGCAACAACAACAACATCTGGTGTGAATTTGACATATGGTTCATGAGGAGAAGATGATTGCAGATGATTTTGAGCATTAATGTTACATATGCAAAGAATGAGTTGTTAATAGTTTCCTTGTTTTTTAAGGCATCAATACTAAATTCAGTTCATCTTAGGGACGTCTATGATAGGAATGACAAGTGTCAAGTTGATAGGCCACTGTGGAGTGGATTTAAAGTGATTTAAAGGGACACAGATCTTTGATTTGTCAATAACTCAGCCATCTTTTGACCAATCCCGTAGCTTTTATTAAGTCAAGACATGTACAATGGGCCTACATTCCACATTTGGTGTCATTTGGTCCTATGGTTCATGACAAGAAGGTTTTCTAAGTATTTTTTGCGTATGTGCTAATATGCATCTACTGGTATAGTGTGGCCATCTTTGAATGCATCAACATTATTTTCTCAAATAGTCCAAATACCAAATTTGTAGTGAATCTGACTTTTATTAAATGAGAAGAATATTGTGATTATTTTAAGCATTAGCGTTACACAGTCAAAGTGAATTGTTCATAGTTTCCTTATTTTAAGATACAGTATCAATGCCAAACTTAACATGGTTCATCATGGTAAGGTCTTTGATGACCCTAAAAAGTTTCAAGTAGATAGGCCATTGTGAAGTGGATTTACAAAGTGTTTAAATTGACCCTTAAAATCTGATTTCCTGATTTATCAATAACTCAGCCACCTCTTAACCAATCCCTTATCTTAGATGTACAATGTGCCTACATACCAAATTAAGTTATTTGGATTTATGGTTCATGAGAGTAAGTTTTTCTAAGGTAAAAAAAAAAATCCAAGAGGAAACTCCATCCTGATGGAACTTATGGGTCCTTGAGGCAAATTCTTTCAGCATGAGGAAAGACACTTAAATACAAAGTTGTAAGTCTCTCGGTCAAATGGGGCGGCGGATATGAGGGTTTAAGTGAGCCTGCTTATAACAGCGCCACCTATAGGCCAATTGGTGCCATTTTTTTATCAAGTTACTCATGGCCTCTAGTTTCTTTGTGCCAAATTAGAAAAAAAGTTACCAATCTATGCTCGAGTTATTTGTCCATGTCAAGGAAACGCTGTGAACCCCTAATAATGTATTAGGCTGGATTATTTTTTTCACACTTATTTTTAGCTCACAATTAGCCATCTCCTCAGACCTTCTTGACTAAGTTGACCTAAACTACATGACCAAAAGTATGTGGACACCTGCTCATCGAACTTCTCATTCCAAAATCATGGGCATTAATATGGAGTTGGTCCCCCCTTTGCTGCTAGAACAGCCTTCACTCTTCTGGGAAGGCTTTCCACTAGATGTTGAAACATTGCTGCGGGGACTTGCTTCCATTCAGTCACAAGAGCATTAGTGAGGTCCAGCACTGATGTTGGGCGATTAGGCCTGGATCACAGTCAGTGTTCCAATTCATCCCAAAGGTGTTCGATGGGGTTGAGGTCAGGGCTTTGTGCAGACCAGTCAAGTTCTTCCACACCAATCTCGACAAACCATTTCTGTATGGACCTTGCTTTGTACACAGGGGCATTGTCATGCTGAAACAGGAAAGGGCCTTCCCCAAACTGTTGCCACAAAGTTGAAAACACAGAATCGTCAAGAATGCCATTGTATGCTGTAGCGTTAAGATTTCCCTTCACTGGAAATAAGGGGCCTTGCACGAACCATGAAAAACAGCCCAAGACCATTATTCCTCTTCCACCAAACTATACAGTTGGCACTTTGCATTCGGGCAGGTAGCGTTCTCCTGGCATCTGCAAAACCCAGATTCGTCTGTCAGACTGCCAGATGGTGAAGTGTGATTCATCACTCCAGAGAACGCGTTTCCACTGCTCCAGAGTCCAATGACAGCGAGTTTTACACCACATCAGCCGACACTTGGCGTTGTGCATGGTGATCTTAGGCTTGTGTGCAGCTGCTCGACCATGAAAACCCATTTCATGAAGCTCCCGACGAACAGTTATTGTGCTGACGTTGCTTCCAGAGGCAGACTTGAAGTTGGTAGTGACTGTTGCAACCGAGGACAGACGATTTTTACGCGCTACTCGCTTCAGCACTCGGCGGTCCCGTTCTGTGAGCTTGTGTGGCCTACCACTTCGCTGCTGAGCCGTTGTTGCTCCTAGACGTTTCCACTTCACAATATCAGCACTTACAGTTGACTGGGGCAGCTATAGCAGGGCAGAAATTTGACCAACTGACTTGTTGGAAAGGTGGCATCCTATGACGGTGCCACGTTGAAAATCACTAAGCTCTTCAGTACCATTCTACTGCCAATGTTTGTCTATGGAGATTGCATGGCTGTGTGCTTAAGTCTAGGCTGAAATAGCCGAATCCACTAATCTGGAGGGGTGTCCACATACTTTTGTGTAAATCTGAGGAACAGTGGAGACAGAGCATTCAGTTTGGTCGTTCATGCATTGTAATGGACTTAGTTAGTGTACCACATCCCTGGATCTGAATAAGCAAGCAAAATAAACAGTAGTAATACCCAGTAGCAGGAGTCAAAATGGAGTCCACTGACACTATTCCTAATATTGAGACCCTGAGGTGAAAACCCAACATGTTTCATCGCTACAACTCCCCAACGGGGATCAGTGTTTAAGTCATTTCAAGCCTTATTCATACAGTTTTGTTGAATAGGAAATAGATCATATAAAATATTTCATATTTTCATATTTTTACTGTGCACTTGAGCTTGTATCCTCAAAAGTGACTACCCCTCAGCAATTTATAACTATTTTTTACCAGAAAGGTGAGATTGTAACCTTTCTTTGAGTATGCAGCATTACTAGTTATTGTTTATGGCCCTGATAAATAATTACTTTCATGATAAATAATTACTTTCGGGGATTACGTCCATTTAGTTACATTTAACTGGTTTTAACTCAAGGAACTCTTCACCATAGAGCAAGGTCTTGAACGCCAACATGGTTCACCAGTTCGGCAACTCCTTGAACTTAGAGTGGAGCTTGTATAGGGAGCTTGTATGGGGAGCTTGTATGACACACCTGTGTACCAGTCTCTGTGTACCAGTGGAGGCTCCTCAGAGGAGGAAGGGGAGGACCATCCTCCCCAGTGAATTTCATAAAAATAAAAATAGTGAAACATTAAAAAGTTATCCTTTTTAGATAAAACTATACTAAATATATTCACGTCACCAATGAAGGTCTGCAGTAGCCTCAGCAGCACTCTGTAGGGTAGCACCATGGTGTAGCCGCTGGATAACTAGCTTCTGTCCTCCTCTGGGTACATTGACTTCAATACAGAACCTAGGAGGCTCATGGTTCTCATGGTTCTCACCCCCTTCAATAGACTTACACAGTAATTATGACAACTTCCGGAGGACATCCTCCAACCTATCAGAGATGACTGTAAGTCACTTTGGATAAAAGCATCTGCTAAATGGCATATTATATTATTATATTATATTATTATCTTGCAGCATGAACTGACATGTTGTCCACCCAATCAAAGGATCAGAAAATTAATCTAGTACTGAAAGCATAAGCTACAGCTAGCTAGCACTGCAGTGCATAAAATGTGGTGAGTAGTTGACTCAAAGAGAGAGAAAGACAATAGTTGAACAGTTTTGAACAAATTAATTTATTCCAAAATTAAGGAAAAGCAAGAAAGAGAGAGATAAAGAGAGAGAGCTAGCTATATACAGTGGGGAGAACAAGTATTTGATACACTGCTGATTTTGCAGGTTTTCCTACTTACAAAGCATGTAGAGGTCTGTAATTTTTATCATAGGTACACTTCAACTGTGAGAGACGGAATCTAAAACAAAAATCCAGAAAATCACATTGTATGATTTTTAAGTAATTCATTTGCATTTTATTGCATGACATAAGTATTTGATCACCTACCAACCAGTAAGAATTCCGGCTCTCACAGACCTGTTAGTTTTTTCTTTAAGAAGCCCTCCTGTTCTCCACTCATTACCTGTATTTACTGCACCTGTTTGAACTCGTTACCTGTATAAAAGACACCTGTCCACACACTCAATCAAACAGACTCCAACCTCTCCACAATGGCTAAGACCAGAGAGCTGTGTAAGGACATCAGGGATAAAATTGTAGACCTGCACAAGGCTGGGATGGGCTACAGGACAATAGGCAAGCAGCTTGGTGAGAAGGCAACAACTGTTGGCGCAATTATTAGAAAATGGAAGAAGTTCAAGATGACAGTCAATCACCCTCGGTCTGGGGCTCCATGCAAGATCTCACCTCGTGGGGCATCAATGATCATGAAGAAGGTGAGGGATCAGCCCAGAACTACACGGCAGGACCTGGTCAATGACCTGAAGAGAGCTGGGACCACAGTCTCAAAGAAAACCATTAGTAACACACTACGCCGTCATGGATTAAAATCCTGCAGCGCACGCAAGGTCCCCCTGCTCAAGCCAGCGCATGTCCAGACCCGTCTGAAGTTTGCCAATGACCATCTGGATGATCCAGAGGAGGAATGGGAGAAGGTCAATTGGTCTGATGAAACAAAAATAGAGCTTTTTGGTATAAACTCCATTCACCGTGTTTGGAGGAAGAAGAAGGATGAGTACAACCCCAAGAACACCATCCCAACCGTGAAGCATGAAGGTGGAAACATCATTCTTTGGGGATGCTTTTCTGCAAAGGGGACAGGACGACTGCACCGTATTGAGGGGAGGATGGATGGGGCCATGTATCGTGAGATCTTGGCCAACAACCTCCTTCCCTCAGTAAGAGTATTGAAGATGGGTCATGGCTGGGTCTTCCAGCATGACAACGACCCGAAACACACAGCCAGGGCAACTAAGGAGTGGCTCCGTAAGAAGCATCTCAAGGTCTTGGAGTGGCCTAGCCAGTCTCCAGACCTGAACCCAATAGAAAATCTTTGGAGGGAGCTGAAAGTCCGTATTGCCCAGCGACAGCCCCGAAACCTGAAGGATCTGGAGAAGGTCTGTATGGAGGAGTGGGCCAAAATCCCTGCTGCAGTGTGTGCAAACCTGGTCAAGACCTACAGGAAACGTATGATCTCTGTAATTGCAAACAAAGGTTTCTGTACCAAATATTAAGTTCTGCTTTTCTGATGTATCAAATACTTATGTCATGCAATAAAATGCAAATTAATTACTTAAAAATCATACAATGTGATTTTCTGGATTTTTGTTTTAGATTCCATCTCTCACAGTTGAAGTGTACCTATGATTAAAATTACAGACCTCTACATGCTTTGTAAGTAGGAAAACCTGCAAAATCGTCAGTGTATCAAATACTTGTTCTCCCCACTGTATATACAGTACCAGTCGAAAGTTTGGACACACCTACTCATTCAAGGGTTCTTCTTTATTTTTACTATTTTTCACATTGTAGAATAATAGTGAAGACATCATAACTATGAAATAACACATATTTAATTATATAGTAACCCAAAAAGTGTTAAACAAATCAAAATATATTTTATAATTGAGATTCTTCAAAGTAGCCACCCTTTGCCTTGATGACAGCTTTGCACACTCTTGGCATTCTCTCAACCAGCTTCATGAGGTAGTAACCTGGAATGCATTTCAATTAACAAGTGTGCCTTCTTAAAAGTTAATTTGTGGAATTTCTTTCCTTCTTAATGCGTTTGAGGCAATCAGTTGTGTTGTGACAAGGTAGGGGTGGTATACAGAAGATAGCCCTATTTGGTAAAAGACTGTCCATCATTGCTTTAAGACATGAAGGTCAGTCAATACAGAACATTTCAAGAACTTTGAAGGTTTCTTCAAGTGCAGTCGCAAAAACCATCAAGTGCTATGATGAAACTGGCTCTCATGAGGACTGCCACAGGAATGGAAGACCCAGAGTTACCTCTGCTGCAGAGGATAAGTTCATTAGAGTTACCAGCCTCAGAAATTGCAGCCCAAATAAATGTGTGTTTTATTTTTTATTTCACCTTTATTTAACCAGGTAAGCCAGTTGAGAACAAGTTCTCATTTACAACTGCGGCCTGGCCAAGATAAAGCAAAGCAGTGCGGTAAAAACAACAACAATACAGAGTTACAAATGGAATAAACAAAACGTACAGTCAATAACACAATAGAAAATCTATATACAGTGTGTGCAAATGTAGTAAGTTATGGGGGTAAGGCAATAAATAGGCCATAGTGCAAAATAATTACAATTATAATTTAGTATTAACACAAAGTGATAGATGTGCAGAAGATGATGTGCAAATAGAGATACTGGGGTGCAAATGGGCAAAATAAATAACAATGTAAATAACAATATGGGGATGAGGTAGTTGGGTGGGCTAATTACAGATGGGCTGTGTACAGGTGCAGTGATGTAGCTCAGCTGGTAGAGCACAGCGCTTGTAACGCCAAGGTAGTGGGTTCGATCCCCGGGACCACCCATACACAAAAATGTATGCACGCATGACTGTAAGTCGCTTTGGATAAAAGCGTCTGCTAAATGGCATATTATATTATTATCGGTAAGCTGCTCTGACAACTGATGCTTAAAGATAGTGAGGGAGATAAGTGTCTCCAGCTTCAGAGATTTTTGCAGTTCATTCCAGTCATTGGCAGCAGAGAACTGGAAGGAATGGCGGCCAAAGGAGGTGTTGGCTTTGGGGATGACCAGTGAGATATACCTGCTGGAACACATACTACGGGTGGGTGTTGCTATGGTGACCAATGAGCTAAGATAAGGCGGGGATTTGCCTAGAAGTGATTTATAGATGACCTGGAGCCAGTGGGTTTGGCAACAAATATGTAGTGATTGCCAGCCAACGAGAGTGTACAGGTCAAAATGGTGGGTAGTATATGGGGCTTTGGTGACAAAACGGATGGTACTGTGATAGACTACATCCAATTTGCTGAGTAGAGTGTTGGAAGCTATTTTGTAAATGACATCGCCGAAGTCAAGGATCGGTAGGATAGTCCGTTTTACGAGGGCATGTTTAGCAGCATGCGTGAAGGAGGCTTTGTTGCGAAATAGGAAGCCGATTCTAGATTTAACTTTGGATTGGAGATGCTTAATGTGAGTCTGGATGGAAAGTTTACGGTCTAACCAGACACCTAGGTATTTGTAGTTGTCCACATATTCAAAGTCAGACCCGCCGAGAGTAGTGATTCTAGTCGGGCAGGCGGGTGCAAGCAGCGTTCGATTGAAGAGCATGTATTTAGTTTTACTAGTGTTTAAGAGCAGTTGGAGGCCACGGAAGGAGTGTTGTATGGCATTGAAGCTCATTTAGAGGTTTGTTAACACAGTGTCCAATGAAGGGCCAGATGTATGCAAAATGGTGTCGTCTGCGTAGAGGTGGATCTGAGAGTCACCAGCAGCAAGAGCGACATCATTGATATACACAGAGAATAGAGTCGGCCCGAGAATTGAACCCTGTGGCACCGCCATAGAGACTGCCAGAGGTCCAGACAACAGGCCCTCCGATTTGACACATTGAACTCTATCTGAGAAGTAGTTGGTGAACCAGGCGAGGCAGTCATTTGAGAAACCAAGGCTATTTAGTCTGCCAATAAGAATGCGGTGATTGACAGAGTCAAAAGCCTTGGCCAGGTCAATGAAGACGGCTGCACAGTACTGTCTTTTATCGATTGCGGTTATTATATCATTTAGGACCTTGAGCGTGGCTGAGGTACACCCATGACCAGCTCGGAAACCAGATTGCATAGCG
This sequence comes from Coregonus clupeaformis, assembly GCF_020615455.1. Lineage (NCBI taxonomy): Eukaryota > Metazoa > Chordata > Actinopteri > Salmoniformes > Salmonidae > Coregonus > Coregonus clupeaformis. Next base: position 2,084,854 of record NC_059199.1, on the reverse strand, counting down.
GAGATGGTACGGTGGGATTCGAAATGGTCGGTGATCTGTTTGTTAACTTGGCTTTCAAATACTTTCGAAAGGCAGGGCAGGATGGATATAGGTCTGTAACAGTTTGGATCTAGAGTGTCACCCCCTTTGAAGAGGGGGATGACCGCGGCAGCTTTCCAATCTCTGGGGATCTCAGATGATACGAAAGAGAGGTTGAACAGGCTGGTAATAGGGGTTGTCTAGCCCAGCTGATTTGTAGGGGTCCAGATTTTGCAGCTCTTACAGAACATCACCTATCTGAATTTGGGTGAAGGAGAAGCGGGGGGCATGGGCAAGTTGCAGCGGAGGGTGCAGAGCTGGTGGCCGGGGTAAGGATAGCCAGGTGGAAAGCATGGCCAGCTGTAGCAAAATGCTTGTTGAAATGTTCGATTATCGTAGATTTATCAGTAGTGACAGTGTTTCCTAGCCTTAGTGCAGTGGGCAGCTGGGAGGAGGTGCTCTTATTCTCCAAACTTTTTGGAGTTAGTGCGACAGGATGCAAATTTCTGTTTGAAAAAGTTAGCCTTTGCTTTCCTAACTGATTGTGTATATTGGTTCCTGACTTCCCTGAAAAGTTGCATATCGCGGGGGCTATTCGATGCTAATGCAGTACGCCACAGGATGTTTTTGTGCTGGTCAAGGGCAGTCAAGTCTGGGGTGAACCAGGGGCTATATCTGTTCTTAGTTCAGAATTTTTTGAATGGGGCATGCTTATTTAAGATGGAGAGGAAAGCACTTTTAAAGAACAACCAGGAATCCTCTACTGACGGAATGAGGTCAATATCCATCCAGGATACCCGGGCCAGGTCAATTAGAAAGGCCTGCTCGCTGAAGTGTTTTAGGGAGCGTTTGACAGTGATGAGGGGTGGTCGTTTGACCGCGGACCCATTACGGACGCAGGCAATGAGGCAGTGATCGCTGAGATCCTGGTTGAAGACAGCAGAGGTGTATTTAGAGGGTAAATTAGTCAGGATGATATCTATGAGGGTGCCCATGTTAACGGATTTAGGGTTGTACCTGGTAGGTTCCTTGATAATTTGCGTGAGATTGAGGACATCTAGTTTAGATTGTAGGACTGCCGGGGTGTCACCAAGCAATACGAACTCTGAGGATAGATGGGGGGCAATCAATTCACATATGGTGTTCAGGGTACAGCTGGGGGCTGAGGGGGGTCTGAGCAAGCGGCAACAGTGAGAGACTTATTTCTGGAAAGGTGGATTTTTAGAAGTAGAAGCTCAAACTGTTTGGGCACAGACCTGGATAGTATGATAGAGCTCTGCAGGCTATCTCTACAGTAGATTGCAACTCCGCCCCCTTTGGCAGTTCTATCTAGACGGAAAGTGTTGTAGTTGGGAATGGACATTTCAGAATCTTTGGTGGCCTTCCTAAGCCAGGATTCAGACACTGCTAGAACATCAGGGTTGGCGGAGTGTACTAACGCAGTGAATAACTCTGTCACGAACAGAAGAGGACCCAAGAGCGCAAGTTCAAATTCAGAGTTCTTTATTCAAGGTTACAGGCGGGAAGAGGAGTCCCAGGGGTGTCAGGGGTCTTTCAGGGTCCTCCTGTGGGTACCTGTGCTCCGGGGGTCACCAAATGTCCGGGGGGTGTCCAGTCCAAGTGCTTAGTGTGTGTGTTCCCCAGTGATGGAGCGGCGTATCGGGCTGAGGGTGGTGAAACGTCTGGGCACGCTCATCTAGTGGTCGGAGACCTGGGGGAACACACACACACAACAGCAATATGAATGGCAGGCAGAAGTACAGATCAGGGCTGGGCAAATATCGTGGTGAGAGACAGAAGGCAGAAACGAGTTACCGGAGGGGCTGAAGATCGGAGAGTAGTCGAGGTCCAGAAGGCAGGTTGGGATAGACGGGGCAGTAGAACAAGGAGGCAGTCAAGAAAGGATCGGTATCACAAACAGGAGTCAGAGCGCAGACAGGCAGGTTACTGGTCCGGGTTTGAAGACGATCTGACAGGGCTTGGCTGAAAACCAGGGCTTGATATACTGGGAGAGGTAGTGGGGAAATGCAGTTCAGCTGGCAGAGTAATTAGAACAGAGTGAGGCAAGGTGAGGATGGTGAGTGGGAAATGCAGTGCAGCTGGCCAGGTAACAAGAGCAGAGCAGGGCAGGTGGAGCTAGTTAGGCTGAGTAGAGAGAGGGAGGTGAGCAGAGTGGAAGATAATTGAATGCAATTAATGTTGCTACCAGGGAGAGAGAGTGCTCATGACAGGACCCCCTCCAAGGGACGGCCCCAGAAGTCCCAAGAACAACATCATGCCGGGAGGGTGGAGGGGAGCAGGCGGCGGGTCAGAACTCCTCCGAGCGGTCCGAGTGAATCTCCTCATCCTCAGAAGGAGCTGGAGGGTCACGGTCGGGAGACAGGACAGGCACTGAGACAGGAGCAGGGCGGGCCGGACGGCTAGGAACCCCTCTTGGACGGCCCCTACGGATTGCAGGCTGATCAGGATGTAGTCGGTGGAAGTCAGTGATAAGGGTCCGGTCCACTATCCTCCTGGCCGGGATCCAGGTCCTCTCCTCTGGACCATATCCCTCCCAATCAACGAGGTACTGGAGACCCCCTACCCCTTCGCCTAGAGCGGAGCAGCCGCCGGACGGTGAAGACAGGACCGCCATCTACGAGGCGCGGAGGAGGTGGCGCCGGAGCTGCAGGGACCAGGGGACTTTCATGGACCGGCTTGACCTTGGAGACGTGGAAGGTGGGGTGGACCCGCATGGAAGCGGGCAACTGAAGTCGGACCGCCGTTGGACTGATGACTTTCTGCACAGGAAAAGGACCAATGAAGCGAGGGGGCCAGCTTTCGTGATACAACCCGCAGCGGCAGATCCCGGGCAGACAGCCAGACCTTCTGACCAACCCGGTAAGTAGGTGCTGGGGTCCTCCGTCGGTTGGCACCGACGGCGTAGCTGGTTCCAGACTTCAGGAGCACAGTGCGAGCCTGGGCCCAAGTGCGGCGGCAGCGGCGGGCATACGCAAGAGCAGACGGACAGGTGGCATCCGCCTCCTGGCTGGCAAACAGTGGAGGTTGATACCCGTAGACACACTGAAAGGGGGAGAGCCCGGTGGAGGAACTGGTGAGTGAATTATGGGCATATTCCACCCAGAGCAGGTGTTGAGCCCAGGCCCGGGGATTTTGGGAAGCCACACACCTCAGTGCCTTCTCCAGCTCCTGGTTCATGCGTTCAGTCTGGCCGTTTGACTGCGGGTGGAATCCAGACGATAGGCTGGCGGTGGCCCCAAGGAGATGACAGAACTCCTTCCAAAAGGTTGCTGAGAATTGCGGGCCCCGGTCTGACACTATATCCTGGGGTAGGCCATGGATACGAAACACATGTTCCAGGACCACCTGGGAGGTCTCTTTAGCAGAGGGTAGTTTGGGAAGGGGGCACGAAGTGGGTCATCTTACTAAAGCGGTCAACAATGGTAAGGATGACTGTGTGTCCGTCAGAGGGCGGAAGGCCCGTAACAAAGTCCAGTGAAACGTGGGACCAGGGCCTCTTGGGTATGAGTAGGGGTTGCAGCAACCCAGCAGGAGGCTGGTTGGGAGTCTTGTTTCGGTTACAAGTGGGACAAGCTCGGATGAATTCTCGGACATCCCGTCTCATCCCCCGCCACCAGAACCGCTGGCGGACCAGATGAAGGGTGCGAGTGATGCCGGGATGACAGGCCAGACGGGATTCGTGCCCCCACTGAATCACAGGTGACCTGAGATTTGCTGGAACAAACAGACGGTTGGGGGCGCTGGTGCTTGGACCTGGCTGGTCCCGAAGAGCCTCCATGACCTGCTTCTCGATCTCCCAGGTGAGGGCCGCTACGACCAAGTGGCTGGGAAGAATGGGAGCTGTCATGGCGGTGGTCTCGTCCTTCTGAAACATCCGGGAAAGAGCATCAGGTTTGATGTTGCGAGATCCCGGGCGGTAGGAGAGCGTGAAATTGAAGCGCGTAAAGAACAGAGACCACCGCTGTTGACGGGAGTTCAGCCTCCTGGCTGTTTGGATATACTCCAGGTTCTTGTGGTCTGTCCACACTACGAATGGTTCCTTTGACCCCTCTAACCAGTGCCGCCATTCTTCAAGGGCGAGCTTGACAGCCAACAGCTCGCGGTTCCCAATGTCGTAGTTGCATTCGGCAGGGGTTAGCCGACGGGAGTAGAAGGCACAGGGGTGCATCTTGCCATCCTCAGCTGCTCTTTGAGAAAGCACTGCACCCACTCCCACGTCCGAAGCATCTACCTCCACCACAAACTGCCTTGCTGCATCTGGCATCTGGAGGATGGGAGCAGAAGTGAAACATGTCTTGAGGATATTGAAGGCCTTATCAGCAGCTGATGTCCATTGGTACGGTTGTTTAGTGCTGGTTAGCGCCGTGAGGGGTGCAGCCACTGTGCTATAGTTTCTGATGAATCTCCTATAAAAGTTGGCAAAGCCCAGGAACTGTTGCAACTTCTTCCGAGACTCAGGAACTGGCCAGGAAGTGACAGCCGACACCTTCGTGAGATCCATCTGAATGCTGCCCTCGGTCACCACATACCCCAGGAATGAAACGGTCTTGGCATGGAACTCGCACTTCTCTGCCTTCACGAAAAGAGAGTTCTCCAGCAGGCGGCGCAGGACCAACCGGACGTGGTGCGTGTGTTCTGACAGAGTCTTTGAGAATATTAAAATATCGTCAAGGTACACAAATACGAACGTATTTAGCATGTCCCTGAGGATATCATTCACTAGGGCTTGAAAAACTGCTGGGGCATTGGTGAGGCCGAAGGGCATGACGAGATATTCATAGTGGCCGGTTGGTGTGTTGAACGCTGTCTTCCATTCGTCTCCCTCCCTCATCCGCACCAGATGGTAGGCATTGCGAAGGTCCAGCTTAGTGAATACAGTGGCTCCCTGCAGCAGTTCGAAGGCAGACGAAAGTAAGGGCAGTGGGTAGCGATTCTTAACCGTGATGTCGTTCAGACCCCGGTAATCTATGCATGGACGAAGAGAACCGTCCTTCTTGCCGACAAAGAAGAATCCCGCTCCTGCGAGGGAAGACGACGGTCTAATTATCCCGGAGGCAAGAGAGTCATTAATGTAGTCCTCCATGGCCTTTCTTTCCGGGGCTGACAGTGAATACAGACGACCCTTGGGAGGTGCTGTGCCAGGCAGGAGATCAATCGCGCAGTCATAGGGTCTGTGTGGGGGTAGAGATGTCGCCTTGGATTTGTTGAACACCTCTTTCAGGCTGTGGTAACAGGCCGGAACATTGGATATGTCGGAGGTAGCGCTAGATCCTTCCCGGTGAACGGGCAGGGTGGCCCCCTTAAACAGGTCTGGTGACAACTCCTTCCCCCACTCACGGACTGTTCCTGTCTCCCAGTCGATGTGGGGGGTTGTGCTGACGGAGCCACGGGTATCCAAGAATGAGTGGTTGGCCAGGTGAGTGTAGGAGGTGAAACTGGATGGACTCCTGGTGGTTTCCTGACAGCAGGATTGTCACAGGGGCGGAGATATGAGTGACAGTGCCAAGATGATGCCCATCCAGGGCTCGTGCAGGAATGGGTTGTGTCAGTTGATGATGGTTCACGCCCAGTTGCTGTGCAAGCTCAGGGTCCATGATGTTTGCTTCGGCTCCGGAATCCACAAGGGCGGCCAATGTATGAGTCTTGTCAGAAAGCTGAAGGCGGAGATGAAGCAGGGTCTTTCGGATGGAGGGAGACTGAAGGCTTGTTGAGCTCACCCGGATCTCCCCTACACCTGGTGAGCTGCGGCTTTTGCCGGACAAGTAGCGACACGGTGATTCTCGCCACCACAGTAGAGGCAAAGGTTGGAGCTTAGACGGCGCCGACGCTCCTCGGGAGTCAGAGAGGCACGGCCAATCTCCATGGGCTCAGGCTGATTGAGTTGGCTATGGGACTTGACAGGCAGGGGCTGGACAGAAGCGGTATCGACCCGAGTACGGATGGCAGGTTGACTGAGACGGCCCTTCTCCCTCCTCCGGGTCTGTATACGGCGGTCAATGCGAACGGCAAGGTCAATGGCGGCATCAAGCGTTGAGGGCGGGTCATGGGAAACAAGCTCGTCCTTGATATAGTCCGCCAGGCTATGGAGGAAGGCTTGCACCAGTGCCTCTGGGTTAAACGAGCTTTGACTGGCCAGGGTACGAAAGTCAATGGAGAAGTCTGCCACTGTCCGATTGCCCTGACGGATGGTGAGCAGAGCTTGTGACGCTTCGGCTGTTGGCGAGCCTAGGTCAAAGACCTTTAACATCTCCTCCTCAAAGGCACTGAAGGAGGCACAGGCTGGGGTTTGCCGGTCGAATTCGCCGTTCCCCACAACCGAGCTCGACCGGTGAGATGTGTGATGACATACCCCACCTTGGCTCCCTCTGTTGAGAAAGTCCTGGGCTGTAGTGCAAACTGGATTCGGCAGCTGCTCAAGAATGGTCTTACTTGCTTCTGGTTGCCATCAAAACGTTCCGGGTTCCCAATCCTTGGTTCAGGAGCGTGGGGATCTGGTGGCAGCACTGCCGGGCCTGCAGCATTGGGACCTCCAGCGGAGGGATGAAGGAGTATCGGTGGTACAGGAACAAAAGGACCAGGGGGTGCAGGTGGAGTAGCCGGGCTTGAGAGTAGTTGCAGGGCTTGGGCTAGCTGTTGTTGCTGTAGTTGGAACTGTTGTTGCTGCTGGTTGAATAGCTGGAGAAGGGAAGCGATGTCGCCAGCCATCCGATTTATGTCTCCCTCAGAGCGTTCCAGTCGCTGTAGGGCAGTCCTCTCTGGCTCTTCCTCCATCGTGGTCAGGGAGTGCGCTGGGTCCATGATGGTCAGATCGTTCTGTCACGAACAGAAGAGGACCCAAGAGCGCAAGTTCAAATTCAGAGTTCTTTATTCAAGGTTACAGGCGGGAAGAGGAGTCCCAGGGGTGTCAGGGGTCTTTCAGGGTCCTCCTGTGGGTACCTGTGCTCCGGGGGTCACCAAATGTCCGGGGGTGTCCAGTCCAAGTGCTTAGTGTGTGTGTTCCCCAGTGATGGAGCGGCGTATCGGGCTGAGGGTGGTGAAACGTCTGGGCACGCTCATCTAGTGGTCGGAGACCTGGGGGAACACACACACACAACAGCAATATGAATGGCAGGCAGAAGTACAGATCAGGGCTGGGCAAATATCGTGGTGAGAGACAGAAGGCAGAAACGAGTTACCGGAGGGGCTGAAGATCGGAGAGTAGTCGAGGTCCAGAAGGCAGGTTGGGATAGACGGGGCAGTAGAACAAGGAGGCAGTCAAGAAAGGATCGGTATCACAAACAGGAGTCAGAGCGCAGACAGGCAGGTTACTGGTCCGGGTTTGAAGACGATCTGACAGGGCTTGGCTGAAAACCAGGGCTTGATATACTGGGAGAGGTAGTGGGGAAATGCAGTTCAGCTGGCAGAGTAATTAGAACAGAGTGAGGCAAGGTGAGGATGGTGAGTGGGAAATGCAGTGCAGCTGGCCAGGTAACAAGAGCAGAGCAGGGCAGGTGGAGCTAGTTAGGCTGAGTAGAGAGAGGGAGGTGAGCAGAGTGGAAGATAATTGAATGCAATTAATGTTGCTACCAGGGAGAGAGAGTGCTCATGACAAACTCAAACTTAGGGATGAGGCTTCTGATGTTAACATGCAAGAAACCAAGGCTTTTGCGGTTACAGAAGTCAACAAATGATAGCGCCTGGGGAGCAGGAGTGATACTGGGGGCTACAGGGCCTGGGTTAGCCTCTACATCACCAGAGGAACAGAGAAGGAGTAGAATAAGGATACGGCTAAAGGCTTTAAGAACTGGTCTTCTAGTGCGTTGGGTACAGAGAAAAAAAGGGGCAGATTTCCGGGCGTTGTAGAATAGATTCAGGGCATTATGTACAGACAAGGATATGGAAGGATATGAGTACAGTGGAGGTAAACCTAAGCGTTGGGTAAAGATGAAAGAGATAGCATCACTGGAAGCACCGATTGAGCCGGTCTCCACGTGTGTGAGGGGTGGGACAAAGAAGCTATCTGAGACAGGTTGAGCAGGACTGGGGGCTCTACATTGAAAAAGTACAGTTAGAACTAACCGAAACAGCAATAGGCAAGGCATATTGACATGGGAGAGAGGCATAAAGCAGTCACAGGTGCTATTCGAGAGAGCTAAGACAACAGCTGGTAATGGCGACGAAAGTTTGAGCTGAGGCTAAACAGGATGGGGTACCGTATAAAGGAACAGTCCAGCAGGCATGAGCTGTGTAGCTGAGTGATCATAAGGTCCAGTGAACAGCAATAAGTATGTCCTGGAGCAGTTCAGTGGCTGCTACGCTACAGGCGAGCTGGAGGCAAGGCTGTTTATTGCGTGTGCTAGCGGGCCGGGGCTAGCAGATGGATCTTCGTGGTTATCGCAACGGGAAGCCTGTTGAAACCACATCAGACGATTACGTCGGTAGACCAGTTGTGATGGATCGGCGGGGCTCCATGTCAACACCAGGAGGTCCCGTCCGGTTGACAGAGAGGTAGATAGCCGGGAGATGGGCCTGGCTCGAGGCTAGCTCAAGGCTAACTGGGGTTAGCTTCAGGACAGTGGTGATTAGCCAACAACGACAACAGCCATTCGGTTGCAGCTAGCTAGTTGCGATGATCCGGTGTTAAGGTCCAGTGATACAGTGATTCCGGCAGAAAATCCGATATGCTCTGGCTCGATAGCGCGACGTGCAGACTGTGCAGACTGGCCGACAATTGTCCAGGCTAGAGCTGGCTGGTGGGTAGTGCAGGCCACGGCCACGGACAATGGTGAAGACCGCTAACGGTGGCTAATAGCAAGTAGCTAGTTAGCTGGCTAGCTGGCTAGTTTCAGCCAGAGGTTTTGGATAAAAATGTATGAAGAAACAACAGAATCCGTTCCACATTGGGTGAGGCGGGTTGCAGGAAGGTATATTTAGTTAAAGGATGGAAAGTGAGATTCAGAAATATATATGAAAAAGACACACACAAAAAAAACAGTCTATTTACATGAGGACACTACAGAAAACACGACCGCACTGCTATGCCAGAGTTCAAGTAACAGACACATCTCAACATCAACTGTTCAGAGGAGACTGTGTGAATCAGGCCTTCATGGTCGAATTGCTGCAAAGAAACCACTACTAAAGGACACCAATAAGAAGAAGAGACTTGCTTGGGCCAAGAAACACGAGCAATGGACATTAGACTGGTGGAAATCTGTCCTTTGGTCTGATGAGTCCAAATTTGAGATTTTTGGTTCCAACCGCTGTGTCTTTGTAAGACGCAGAGTAGGTGAAAGGATTATCTCAGCATGTGTGTTTCCCACCGTGAAGCATGGAGGAGGTGTGATGGTGTGGGGGTGCTTTGCTGGTGACACTGTTGGTGATTTATTTAGAATTCAATGCACACTTAACCAGCATGGCTACGACAGCATTCTGCAGTGATACGCCTTCCCATCTGGTTTGTGCTTAGTGGGACTATCATTTGTTTTTCAACAGGACAATGACCCAACACACCTCCAGGCTGTGTAAGGGCTATTTGACCAAAAAGGAGAGTGATGGAGTGCTGCATCAGATGACCTGGCCTCCACAATCACCCGTCCTCAACCCAATTGAGATGGTTTGGGATGATTTGGACCTCAGAGTGAAGGAAAAGCAGCCAACAAGTGTTCAGCATATGTGGGAACCTCTTCAAGACCGTTGGAAAAGCATTCCAGGTGAAGCTGGTTGAGAGAATGCCAAGAGCGTGCAAAGCTGTCATCAAGGCAAAGGGTGGCTACTTTGAAGAATCTCAAATATAAAATACATTTTGATTTTTTAACACTTTTTTGGTTACTACATGATTCCATATGTGTTATTTCATAGTTTTGATATCTTCACTATTATTCTACAATGTAGAAATTAGTAAAAAAAATAAAGAAAAACCCTTGAATGAGTAGGTGTGTCCAAACTTTTGACTGGTACTGTATGACATATGAGATGCTTGATTTTTCAGGTTTGGTTAGCGGTCCTACATTTGCTGATGCTGCTATTTTGAGTGTGGGTGGCTGCTTGATTTGAAAGTGGGCTGCATAAACCATTTTGCTTGACAAGACCTTGACATCTGAGTACAAAGGCCTTGTTAAGCAAACTGTATAAATTGAACTTGTTTTTACAGTTTAATGCTTCATGAATTTAAACTCTACATTCGTTAGTGCAGCCGTACATTTTCACTAGGAATAGTTGGTGATAGTTTCATTTTTATTTTCATAAAATAGGAATTTACACAGCAAATAAAATGAAGAACTACAGATCTCTGGAAGCACACAAATTGTGGATGGGTGCAGGTGATTTACCATGTAAAACCTGAAGCTTCTGACTTCAAGACCCAGGTCAAACCATCCTGGAGGGTTACTGAGAAGCCTCACAACGCCTGGCTGGCTGCTAAAAATGATGGGAAGATAAAAGATGCTCACCGTGACTGTGTGGCAGGATAAGCCCTGTGTAGCTTAGTTGGTAGAGCATGGCGCTTTAAACGCCAGGTTTGTGGGTTTGTTTCCCACGGGGGGCCAGTATGAAAATGTATGCACTCACTAACTGTAAGTCGCTCTGGATAAGAGCGTCTGCTAAATGTCTAAAATGTAAATAAATACAAACCTTTAAAGTGCACTTAAATTCAGAAAATATTAAAAGCTGACTTCATGTTGGGGGTCAATTCCATTTAAATTCCAAAAATGTACTTCCTGAAAGAGCAGTACTTTTTGAGCATTGGAATCTGGATTGGTAGAAATGAAATGGAATTGGCCCCATAACTGACTGCCTTCATTTATTCTTTAGACTAGGCAAAAGCTGTTCACATTTTGGTGCAGCTAGCTAGTTTAGCCTACTGAAACACCCTGCTCAAACAGAGCGATGCTATGTTAGCTAGCTGGCTATGACTTTCCAACACAACACTGGGCCCCGGTGGCAATAAATTAATAATACCAAAAGCTTACCTTGACTTGGAAGAGTTCCAGTGTTGTGTTGGAAAGTCATAGCCAGCTAGCTAACATAGCATCGCTCTATTTGAGCAGGGTGTTTCAGTAGGCTAAACTAGCTAGCTGCATTTGCTAGCTAAGTAAGTGAAACTGAAAAAAATGACAATCTCTCTCTCTATTTCTCTCTTGCTTCTCCTTAAATAAATACATTTGTTCAAAACTGTTCAACTATTGTCTTTCTCTCTCTTTGAGTCAACTACTCACCACATGTTATACACTGCAGTGCTAGCTAGCTGTAGCTTATGCTTTCAGCACTAGATTCATTCTCTGATCCTTTGATTGGGTGGACAACATGTCTGTTCATGCTGCAAGAGCTCTGATAGGCTGGAGGATGTCCTCCAGAAGTTGTCATAATTACTGTGTAAGTCTATGGAAGGGGGTGAGAACAATGAGCCTCCAACCCATACACAAATATGTATGCACGCATGACTGTAAGTCGCTTTGGATAAAAGCGTCTGCTAAATGGCATATTATTATTATTATTATTATAAGGTTTTGTATTGAAGTCAATGTACCCAGAGGAGGACGGAAGCTAGCTGTCCTCTGGCTACACCATTGTGCTACCCTACAGAGTGCTGTTGAGGCTACTGTAGACCTTCTTTGCAAAATAGTGTGTTTTAATCAGTTATTTGGTGACGTGATTATATTTAATATAGTTTTATCTAAAAAGGATAACCTTTTAAATGCTTTAACATTTTAAATATTATGAAATTCACTGAGGAGGATGGTCCTCCCCTTCCTCCTCTGAGGAGCCTCCACTGACCAAAACGGTAGAACCAGCGATGATTAAAGATATTGAATTCTACAGAGAAAAAGTACAAAAACGAGGAAGAGATAGGGAAAGGAGACTCATCCCCAAAGCTTCAACTTCACAGGAAAAGCAGCTGCTCCAGATGCTCTCAGCGACAAAGGAACTTCCCTTTGGTCTCAGTACATTCAAGGACCATGCTGATGTTTTCACCCCCAAACCGTGGTTCAATAATCTACAAGGTTTCACAGATGAGCAAGTTTCTCAGGTGGAGGAAGAACAAAAGATCAGGCTGCCTGTAAGGCTTGGCACCAACATAGAGCAGGACGGATCACAGGCTCCTCTGCAAACAGGGTTATTCACACATCACTGGAAGAACCATCCCAAGCACTTATTAAAGTCGATCAGTTGACAACCAACTGTGAGAGTGTGATTTGAAGGAGTCAGGCGCAGGAGGGTAAATCACGAATACAGAGTTTATTCCGTAGTACACAGTTACGCTGGATAGCGTCAAAAGCACAGGGCGTAATACAGGCGCACTGGAACACAATACAGGCACACGGGGAGAAATAGCCCCGGCAAGACAAAGTACAGGTAGCTCAACCGAGCTACACTCATCTTCACATAAAACAATCACCCACAAGGACAAGGGGGCAGAGGGAACACTTATACATGGACTAATGAGGGGATATGAACCAGGTGTGTGTAATTGACAAGACAAGACAAATGGAATGATGATATATGGAGCGGCAGTGGGTAGTAAGCCGGTGACGACGAACGCGGAAACCTGCCCAAACAAGGAAGGGAGGCAGCCTCGGCGGAAGTTGTGACACCAACTCAAAACACCATTCATTCTATGGGGCAAGGACCATGAGGTGGACGTACAAATATGAATTAAGCCTGAGCACTGCCCTATCACAAACCTCTACAAATATATTAGTATCAGACCAGGTATACAAGAAGCAGATTAACTTGAAAGCGGAAAAGGCAGGCTTTAGAATTTTAAAGACATGCCATATATTGGCGTTTCTTGTGATGGATACATATCATGTGAGTGCTGTGGCAAAGGAGTACTTGAGTCAAAGTGCCCCTTTAAATGGGCAAATGACCACTCGACCGACCACTGGACAGAAGACAAGAGAGGACATCTCAATACTTTTTTCCCCTTGAAAACAAAGCACTTACACTCAGGTAGGGTCACTGTGCACTTTGAATCTTGTTAGCATTATATGTCAGTGTGGAAGCATCATATAAAATTAAATAGAATTACACTGTCCCTAGCCTGAACGTCAGCCTCATGATAGCGCCTATACTGCTAGGCTATCATGAGGCTGAGGTGCATACTACTTTGTCCCCTGTTTGTTTTCACAGGTGCAGCTGAAGATGTTTGTCTGTCATGCAGGCTATGCTAATTTTATCACCTGGACCCCCCAGCAAAGTGTAATCTTCCGTGTCCCTCGAGATGAGGATTTCATCATCAAGGCAGTGGACACCATCAGCAGATTCTGGGCAAGGCACATTTACCCTCGGCTTGTGGGAACTTCAGCCCAAGTGTTGGACCAGGATGTTCAGGTAAAACACATTGTGGTTAAAAGGCTATTCAGTATAAATAGAACTTCATTGTTCATTGTTTTGTCTGAATCACATGACAATCACATGACAATTAACATAATAAATGATGTCACAATTAATGTTTTGCATTCTCAGGAGATAGAAGCAGAGTCTACAGACAGTGCAGGGTGGAGAGCAGTTCAGGAAGGTAGATGCTGGTATATATACTAAGTCAATCATATTAACACAAATTCACTTGTCTAATGAGCTAACCATAACAGCTGATTTAGCTTAATTGACTAGGTTGACCAGGTATACTCCTTTGCTTTTCAAGTTCAGATTTAACTTTCAATTGAGATCTTGAATTAGCAGGCTGGACACTACCCATCCCCCAACATGTTCTTGTTGAACGCCACACTTGCTGACATATTTATCAAAGCTGCACACACATGTAAAATGTTATAAATTGTGGCCACCTCCCTGTTTTCCATTTCGTCTTCACAAACTGAAGAGGAAGTGGCCCATCAAGAATATGAAATCCCTTCAAAACGCAGATCACCCGCTCTATAACAAAATGCACATTAATATTTTCATAATATTATTTTGGTTCATGAAATATGTCTTATAACCTTTCAACATAGTTTTGTCTTTCGGAATCACGACAGCCGTATTGTATGTATTAATGTCCAACACCCATGATATGTTCGGAAATACAATTGAAATGATATGTTACGAATTTGCAAAATGTACAATATGATACTAATTTGCTAAATGTACTATATGTTACAAATTTGAAAATTTTATAATATGTTATGAATTCTAGCTAGGTGGCTAATGTTACGTAGCTGACTAACGTTAGCTAGGCTAGGCGTTAGGATTAGGGGTTAGGGTTAAGGTTAGGGTTAAGTTTAGGAGTAAGGTTAAAGGGTTAAGGTTAGGGTTAGGGGAAGGGTTAGCTAAAAGGGTTACGGTTAGGGTTAGGGGAAGGGTTAACTAACATGCTAAGTAGTTGCAAAGTAGCTAAAAAGTAGTAAGTAGTTGAAAAGTTGCTAATTAGCTAAAATGCTAATTAGTGAGCTTCTGCAGTCCTCTTTTGTCGACACATCACACATCAGAACTGGGTTCAGTCCATATAATCAGTTGTGTTAATGCCATAATTCAATGTGATAATGGTAAATGTTAATTGTTTTAGACGTCTGAAGCGTTATAACAGATTATAACAGGCATATGATAACAGGCATTATACCATGCTTATTAAGATAAAGTAGGTTTCATGATAGTGCTCTTATGTTGTAGCAAATTCATGACAGCACCTGGAACACAGTGACAATATGCTGACCTGTAACCATGTTGACAGGTACCTGACAGCAGCACATCAAAGTTGACTGTGGACAACATGACTTCCAAACGTCAGCACGCATTTCAAAGCTGAGCCCTCGGCAGAACTGTGGAACACACAGGCTGACACCAAGACATTGTGGAACATCCAGGTCATTCTCAACATCACAACAGGCTGATGCGCTGTACTTTCAAAGCTATCCTCACTGTTCTATGACAGTTAAGGCAAACAATGACGTTGTATTGCTCTATTATTCTCTGTCTGTCTATCTGTCGTACTGCTGGGACAAATCGTTAGAGACAGTGTTGGGTAGTATAGTGTGTACATATCAACAATGAAAGGAGAAATGTACTAGTTGTCACATAGAGCTCCTGGTCCATCACAGTTCAAAGACAAGTATGACATCCTCTGATTTAGCCGACAGAATTATGCAGGTTCATCCCCCTCCATCCCCCGCAGCTGGACATAGAGTGTGTGTGTGTGTACACGTTTTACTATACTTGTGAGCAATGTTCCCTCTAAACTGTAGCCCAGAGACTGCCACGCAGCTCCCCCGGGACCTTATGGGAGTTGCAGCGATGGGACAAGACTGTAACTACCAATTCACAATATCACAAAATTGGTGAAGAAAAAGGGGTAAAAGTACAAAAATATATATATATACATACTTTCTAGAGTTTTCCCTGTTAGTTAACACTATCAACGTTTCCTTTTACTGTGGCAATTGTGATCAAATCAACGCAATACTAGCCACTTTCAATGCAACATACCGAAACGAAACTATGCAAGAGATTTTGTTGTAGGCAGAACACATCAGAGTAGGACTCTATTGCATTGACAGGCACAACTCATCCCCTACTCTACACAGACCAGCGCGGCATAACCAATCAGAGCTGCAGTAGGCCTATATGCAAATAGACCATTGACATATATGGATCTGTGGCATTTACTTTGAACTGGACTGTCTACAGCATGAGCGGTCGTGAGTAGCCAATAGGCAGAGGGTAGCATAATTTGTCTGATTCTCTGTAATAATGGTATGGGAATAATAATGCATTTTATTTTGTTAAGTGGTTTCTTGCATCAAACAACACAACAACATTTTCAGACACCTTGTCTGAAGGACAAGTGAATAAACAGGTAAATGTCAAGCCCTGCATGTTTTTTTCAAATGTCTCATGGAATGTAGGCCTACATTGACTGCTACTGTAGGCTGAATGATAGAACAGCTATTTCCATGTTAAAATGTTATGGGATGCATTTTTTCTAAAAAATAATTATGGTAGGCAACTCTAGTAGGCATACATTATGATCAAATAGCCACAGTAGCCTACTTGGCCACTGTTAAAACTGTAACTTAAAGCGGGTACAGCCTCAGTGTTCACAGTAAACACGTGCACAGAATTTTCACAATGTTCCAGTTTGTGCTCAGCAGACCTGAAATTTGCTCAGTGCCGAAAAAAATGAGAGGGAACATTGCTTGTGAGTACCAGAAGTCCTCACAAGAATAGTAAACCAATTAAAATTCGGAGAAGTTAGGACATTTTGCCGGTCATCACTTGTAAAAATACTATTTTAGGCTTAGGTTTAGGGTTAGAATTAGGGTTAAGGTTAAGGTTAGGGGTTAGGTTTAAGGTTAGGAGTTAGGGTTAGGGTTAAGGTTCGGGGTTAAGGTTAGGGTTAAAGTTAGGGTTAGGGTAAGCGTTAGGGTTAGGGTTAGGTTGAGGGTTAATAGGATTTTGAATGGGAATCAATTGTTGCTCCCCAAAAAGTATTCACAAGTAAAGTAAGTCATAGCCATGTGTGTTTGTGTGTGCGTGCGTGCGTGTGCGTGTGTCTGTGTGGGTGCAAAACGAAAGAGATACCAATGTTTATTCCTGCCATTAGTTGGAAACACTCTTCTGTCTCATTTATAATGTGTCTCTGTCTGCTGTCTGCTTCTGCTTAGCTGATGAGCTCAACTCAAAACACCCAAAGGGCTCACAAAAACTCCCCCTTCCTCCATCTGCCACCCAAACGCTCTTGGGCTTCATTTCTTACGCAAATGCACACTTTCTGACTTTGTCTTTCCATGGTTCTGACAGTTTGACAAGCCCAGCCCAAGCCCCAACTCTCTCTTTCTCTCTCTCTCTCTCTCTCTCTCTCTCTCTCTCTCTCTCTCTCTCTCTCTCTCTCTCTCTCTCTCTCTCTCTCTCTCTCTCTCTCTCTCTCTCTGTTTCTCTCTCACAAGCACACTGGAAGGAATCAAAGTGAACCAAGTGCCTTTGATTTAATCTTTATCACTGGTATGTTTTTCGTGTAATGGCGATTTAAAAAAAAATCTAAGTGACAATAAACATTTTCACATCCTGTCAAGGAAGGACCCAGCAAACGGGGCGTCTTGAGGATATTCAGTGATGTTCCCATTAGGTCCCTTAAACCACCCAAAACCACTCATTCCTATAATTGACAGTGTTAAAAAACACTAATATGTGAGAACAATATTTTTTGGGTGAACAAATGTTTCATTTTGTCTTATAATAAGGTTGGTAGCAACATGTGAAAATTGTTGTGGAAATCTGTTGCAGCTCAAGTCGACTACAAAGCAATAGCGGTGCGTGGTAGAAAAGCCAGCGTGGGTGCGTGAAACAAAAAATGTTGAGTCACCCTACTTGTAGACTAGTTGAACGCCAATGCCATCCTCCTCTCTTTCATGTTGACAAAACGGTCTATGGCTCTGTCATACAGTACACTTTTAGTTTTTATCTAAAATGCTTGCTACTAGCCTAGGTTCCTCGCACGGGCAACAATGAACCAGCTAAGTTAGCTAGCTAGTTAACATGAGCCTACTAGGATACATCTAGGCTACATATTGAACTTTAATCGTCTCAGGCCAGTGGCACAACATATGAATTGATGGTATCGTGTCCTGTCGGCTGTTGGTGGCTATTGCTGTCAAACAAAGAGTCCGCTTAGGCTGCACCTTGATTAGAAGCTTTTATTAATATCACAAGTTTACAGCATAAGTTACAGACCCGCGGTGTCTGGAGAAACAGCGTCCCAAACATAATCTGTCTGTTTCTGCCCCCTCTTTGACTAGCCCATACTTATAAACAAAGCAGAATATGGGTGGCTCCCTCTTTCGTCCAATCACCTATCCCCCCTGGGGCGTCACCCTACAACTGCTACATTTAAACTAAGATAAACATATTTTCTTTGTCCCTCTAGACTAGTCATAATCTTCATACACGACATATCCCCCCTTCGAGACTAACTAAAAGTCTCGAAAACAAACAGAATAGGATTATGACCAGTAACAATTTATCTTATTGAGTATCTTTAACATTAAACCAAAAACATTCTCCTCTAGAGTGTAAATACCTTTCTATGAAATATGAACAAATGTTTATGAAGTGTGAATACATTATTATGAAATATGAACAAATCTTTATGGAGTGTGAGAGCGAAAAACTGTCTGGCAACCTTCGTTCCAAATCCATCCATCAATCAAGACAGTAAAATTCTCTCACGGTCCCTCTGCCCCAGGCAACCACCTCGGTACTCCCAATGAATTCATAACTCTTTATAAATGCATTTGAAACTATGATGCAATTAATACACATGTAAGGCCCTGCAAACAAAATACTATCCAAAAAATGTCCACTCTAAGGCTGGTCAACCCATTGGACCCTATAGTGGACCTCTCCCTGCCTAGACTCCCTGTCCCTAAGCATTCACGAAATAAACAAAAACATCTAAGATCCCCACATGTATCCAATAACATCAAATATTATTCTACAAAAATTAATAGCTAAGAATATGACACAAATTATGTATTACACATGCAAATATGTCTATATTTCATTGCAGACACTGGAATGTAGGGCGGCAGGTAGTGTAGTGGGTAAGAGCGTTGTGCCAGTAACCGAAAGGTCGCTGGTTCTAATCCCCGAGCCGACTAGGTGAAAAATCTGTCGATGTGCCCTTGAGCAAGGCACTTAACCCTAATTGCTCCTGTAAGTCGCTCTGGATAAGAGCGTCTGCTAAATAAATAAATAAATTAATTTAAAAATGTAGTCCACCACACTTCATCTCCCCTGTAGTCTCGACTTCCAATGTATTGTTGATGATGGAATCGGAATCTTTCCACACCCTCCTTGTTTCATCTCCTCCAGTCATTGTCCTTTCATATTGTCCTTGTTTGAGTATTTCAATCTCCACATATTCCCCCAAATGCTTCTGGAAGAAAAGAAAAGACCAAACAGTATCTTTTGCAAACCAACACCTTCAAATTAAACATCAATATCAACTAAGAATATAAAAATGATATATAAATGATATCAACTAAGAATATAAAAATGATATATAAATGATGTATGAATCACATTATCCTATTCCCCCCTTTGATTCATAAAATCATACCAAAATCACCCTAATATTGAAAAAAAAATTGAAAAATGATCAAATAATCAAAAAGGATATTTATCTATTAATACTCCATCCAGACCCCCTTGTCCCTCTTCATCCAGATCAGGAACAGTCAACACCGGCATCTGAGTGTTGTCTCCAGGCATCACTACTCCAACCTATCTCAATATCATAGCTTTCTCAAAGGTCAGTAACATATTACAAACATCACACACAGTGTTATCAAAAGCTGCTATTAAAATGTAATCCATCACTGCTCCTACTGGCCTACCTGATCTTGCAACCAGGTCTTCGCTGACCATCCAGCTCCTTCAGATCTACCAAATGCATCCTTTATATTCTTCAATGCATATATAACCCTAGTGATAATATCTGAACTATCTGGACTCAAAGTATAACTAATACTATCAATATGATCTTCCCAAATGTTACACCATACCATGGAAAAAGTCCCCCCTTCTCTCTTGGACTCCTCCTTCAATGATAGGCTTGAAGACTATGACATGTCGCCATGTCTTTTTCATCCTATTTCCAACCCTAGATCTGTGTCCAGTGGTACCCCTCTTTTAATGGTAGAAACCTCATATGGAAGCTTCAACGTTGACATGTAACAACATCCTATCCATCCATAGGGTAAGAATATATATGCTTTATCACCACAAACCCTCAAAATATCTCTAAAATTTCCCATAGTCACATTGTCAGGCAAACGCTAATCTTTTAACCATCAAAGTCCTGCTCTTCTTACTAACTGGAACATAAAAAGTAACATATTTCTCATTACTACCCTTAAGGTCATGCTTACCCAAAGTTATCCTATAATCATCACAATCTGATATTCCCATAAACATACCCCTTACATCATATGTTTTATTAGAACAAAAACAACTTTTAGCCCTCAATGGTTTCACCTCCAATGCTTCAGGGTTCGCTGTTACCTGATTTTTCTTCCCATTTAACAAATTCCCATAGGGTAATTCATTTAACCAAGAACACTTAAACCTAGGCTTAAACAAATGTTTTGACAACGACATTATTTTATCTGTTACTGATTGTTGTTGCTGATACAACAGCCATGACAAAGCATAAGACTGACACACACTTGATAGCGGTTGAGCGACCGTCTCTAACATGTTTGGCTGGAATTCTCAACAGACATGGACCCTCAAGATTCCTCACTGATCTTACAGAATGAGTTAACTGGAACCAAAGATTCCTACCTGCCCATCTATCTTTAATTTTCACAACAGAAGAATCAAACTACATGCATTTAGTTTCTCTCTTCCCTAACGAGCGGTACTGATCAGATACCTCTCCTTGTCTGTCATTAAAATCAAAGACCTCATCCTGTACCTCCATGATAGTATCCTTCACTATTTCAGATGAATCTATATTGTTCTCTACTACTATCTGCTCTCCTATTTTAACCCTATTCGTACTATCATTGACAGCACTCTCCATCCGTAACATAAACCCCTGAGTCCTTCTTGCTACCCCCTTTAATTTCAGAAAAGTTGTTGTCGGTGTCATACTTCCTACATTTGCTATTGCCATCGTATCATTAATCCCTTTCCAAAGTTACCATTAAAGTAGTTGACTTAGTTGATGAATTAACACCCTTAATTACTTCTAGTGGGAAATCTACCGATATCCTATGTGTATTATTTACTGTTGGAGCGGCTACTGTAACATATTCTTCCTGAACTCCTTTGGTGACTGTGGAAACTTCAACAGACTTAAAATCTTCCATTATAAGCGTCACTTTACGAATTACATAGCCCTTTAACCAATAATTCTTAACCGGAACACATTTTAATGCTTGCACTAGATAAGTACACATATATTCTCCCTGATCTTTCTCTGTAACATTACTCAAAATAAGTGAACAATCACTCATAACCCTCTTCCACTTCATATTGTTGTACAAACTATACCTCCTTTGATTAGGTGCAACAGCTTCTACTTCTGGTCCTGATAACAATACTTCTTCTCCATAATTATCTCTCCATGTGGGAGGAACGTCCCCTCCCCCACTCCATCTCTCACATCTACAATGAAGATGAGCTGGATCACTCATCCTAACCCTAATAACAGTCTTTTCATCTAAAATTGGTGCTGGAGCTATTGGTTCCCTTATAATCAAATGCGATATATTTATGGCTTTAATAACTATCAATGTTGAAAGAGTTAAATTGCTTCTCACTGTTGTTTTAATAGACTGAAGTGTTGATGTCCTTATTGTTACTTCATCCATTTTCCCCAAAGCTTTGAACTCTTTGCTTGTATTTCCATCTATCACCACTAGTGTCACTTTTTCAACTCTCAGTCCTACCTCTAATCCTTGACTTTCAAACTTTTGATTATAAAAAATACACCCACAATTACCTTGATCTTCCTGCTGGGAATCGTAAATATAGATTCTAAAATGTCCTTACCCACTGTTCTCTCTCTCTTACTACTACCTTTGAAACTTAGTTTACTGTCTTAGAGTTCCTTCAACCCTAGTTCTCCTAACTTTTTTTTCCTAATCTTTTCTCCTAACCTTTAAAAACCTTTTCCACTGATTTATTCACAAAATCCTTTACCACCAATTTTTAGAATATGTGATTGGGAAAGTCCCCACCTGCTTCTGACTTCTTCACACACAGACTTGGCAAACGACTAAACACCTTTTAGCCTAGCCTGAAATCTCTTGGTGTAAGAATGTAACCCAGAATAACAGTCACCCCTTTTAACTTTATTTTTCAGACAGATTGTCTAATAGGCAGTCTAATAGATTATCATCCTTCCTATGATATTATATTTTTAAGCAAATATGATTCCCAAAAACCCTATTCTTTTTAAAATCTTCTACCAGACAGCCGTCTAGTGTACATCTTATTGTACAGTTCAATTTACACAATGCATCTCTTTCCAACAATGCAATAGGTATATGTTCTAATATTAGTATGTCTATTTTAATTTCTCTTTGATTTTTATAGCAGAGCTCAATTGGTTCCTTAAGAGTAATTAGCTGTTTTACTACCTCAAATCCCTATCCCAATTAGTTAATTTTACATAGTGAGATGTTTAACCTCTTTAGGCTGAACACAGATACGTTTTTCCACTATTCACCATTATTTCTCATAGTCCTCTGTTTTTACTTCAATTGTTAGATATTTTCCTTCCTAATTGGTGCTATCAGCTGACACCCCCCTTTCGGATCTTCTAGGCACCTCTAGAATCCTTAGGGTTCACCTGGAGAACAGGTGATCTTCACTTGCTCCTTTATCTTCCTTAGAAATGTTCTCTGTTGTTTCCTCCTGACTTATTGCACTCACAGATAAAGTGACCAATCTGTCCATAATTATAACACTCTTCTGAAAGTTGCTGGAAGTGTAGCTGAAATCTTCCTCCTCCTTCTAAGCCTTCTCGTCCTCTTCCTCTCCAATTCTGTGTCTGTCCAGAAACTGGCTGTGGATATGAAACACCTGGTACCCCCCTTGGTGGCAGGTACAATTGCGGTTGGCCTTGTTCAGTTGAAGCTGTAGCAGTGATTGTTGATTTGGTTCACTCTGATTCTTCATAACCAAAGCTTCTCTTCTCCTTCTCCACCAGTTGTATGATTGAGTTTTTTGAGAGTTTCTTCGTCCTGTTCTTTGTTGTTGACATATCAGGATTCTTCAAAAGCTTATATTCTAAGTTCTGTCCTCAAAATATCATCTTCCATCATCTTCTTACTATTGGCCTTTCCTTGACCTCAATGTATTCTTCCAGACATCTCATTTTCTTCCTTCTGGAGTTTTGGATTCATCTTTCTGGTCGTTTCTGCTTGTCCT
The DNA here is from genome assembly GCF_020615455.1 of Coregonus clupeaformis. Lineage (NCBI taxonomy): Eukaryota > Metazoa > Chordata > Actinopteri > Salmoniformes > Salmonidae > Coregonus > Coregonus clupeaformis. The sequence goes on along the minus strand of NC_059199.1, from coordinate 2,061,961 downwards.
CTATCTATTATTCGTTCATCTTCCTCTCTGATGCAACAATCACCCTGCTGGATGATCACTGGAAGCTGAGGATAAACATCCCTAAGCTCTACTTCCTTCTCGTAAGGTGGGTGTCTTTCTGCTGAATCCGTATGTGAGAAAGGTGTACTAACTTCTGCCATTAGTTTTTCTGTCGCCTTTCCTTCCTTTAGCATTTTCCTCTATACCTTTATCTTATCGCTGGAATCTTTTATCAGTTTTTGTTTGAGAATGAAGGGCAACTTTTGTTTCATTTGCCGGATAACCTAACACTACTTTAGTTAAAGGATTACTATTTTGTACTATACCAACCGGTGTAATCACCTTCATAGCCTTACTGTCCTTTCTCCCCCATTGTAACAACCCTTTTATATTCCTTTATTGTGAATTATTTTATTTTAGACTATATAGCCTATGGCTTCCCCCCTTTAATTATTAATATAAACCAAACAACCCAAAAAAAATATATATGACTTTGAAAAAATTCTATTAAAATTCCTATTCAAAAACCATTTCTAATTAAAATAAAAAATAAATTAAAAAATAAATTAAAAATTATGAGTATCCTATCTTACCAATTTATCAATTAGTGGCTATCTTACCACAACCCATCAAATGCAAGTAGTCAACTTCAGACTACAATACCCATAAACAAAGCCTGTAACCCTACCATTACTACAATTCCCATAAACCCCCTTGCTCTATAAGCACCTAATTATTTAAATTTTACAGAATAATGTCAGTCCTTGATTCCCAACACAACTCCAATCAACCCCCAGTGATGCACATAGCCTCCAAAATGCAATTTTTAATGAATCAGTATTTGCCAAGCCTATGTGAAATTGTCATAACATCAGATATCCTGTAGGGGAAGATTTTGTAACCAGAGCAGTACCAAAACCTTTTTGACTCGATCCTCTGTCGCGTCACGTGACGTTACGTCAGCACCCCTTCTCTTTCTCTCTCCATTGTTCCTCTCATATGACAAAAGAACAGAGACACAAAAATATTTTTGTAGTTAATGCAATCACTGAGTTATTTCAACCATATTCAATATTCCTTCGTTCACATTTGCTCTAAGAATCAACTCAGGACTAAATAGATCAATAACATTTTTATTTAATTTTTATTTATTTTAATCGTCATTTAATTTAATTTATTATAATCCGTCAACATATCTCTCTCATTTATCAATTCAATAGGTCACAAAAACAGTTTCATCTTTAACCAACAGCCGATGTAACAGCTAGAAGATCTAATTCATTTTCAAATCTTTCCTCTTTGTTCCCTCGTCTGTGTTTCCCTGTCTCCCCCTGCAGCAAAGCCCCACAGAAATATGACACTTTACCCACAATCCCCCTGTTGTAGTTTTAGTACCCACCGTGTTGTAGTTTAGTACCGGAACCCAACGTCTCCTAATCTCGTGCCATAAACTCCAACTCCCACGTTTTGTAGTGTAGTGTCGTAAAATCAAGCGCATGCGCAAATCCATTTAACGATACAATTGCCAAACAATAGAACGCTAGCATTCCACTACAACCTCACTATTTTATACCTTATAATCAAACAATTACACATAACAGAGCTCACATTTGCGTAGAACTCTGAATTCCACACACACAAACAACTTTAAGAGGCTTATCCCATCGCAATGAGACCTCTAAGGACACCCGTTAGCATGTAGCACGCAACACAATTAGCATTTAGCCTTAGCATTTAGCATTAGCCGCTATGTACAATGTGGCATGAACCACACTCCAGCATTTAGCATTAACATTAGCCTTAGCCTTTAGCTAACTGTGGCCTACCACACGCAACAAGCATCCTGCGCTGCCCTTTCTTTTTGACTTATTTTCCTAACTGTTTGTGCTAACGTGGGTTTTAATGACCATCTACTGAGAAATTCCACCCAATCGGACACCCCGTCGGATGAAAGTCAAGCAATAATCACAATCAGATAAATTCCATCAACCCGAGTTTTTCTTTAAAAACACACCGACTTGCACATTCTAACGCGCAACCGGATTTGCGGCCCATTCTAAATGGCCCCCCTGGGGTCTTTACGCGGTACAGCGCTCTAATGTATACGCATATCTGCCTTAATTGTACATCTGCCAATATCTGCCTTAATTCCTACCGTTTTGTGCTCTAAAATTCCAATTATCTACCGTTTACCAATGCAACCACATTTTAGAATAATTATTACAGACTCCTAGTCGACCACAATAGCACCACAGCCCAATCCCAAGTAATTTTAACGGTGCATACTATCCAATTCCCCCCAATGAGCCATCGAAATAACTAATGCCCAAATTGTGTGAGAAATCTCACCTTTAAAGCCGGCTTGAGCAGTAGTCAACTCGCGACTCAGGAAGGGAACCAAGAACGATGCAATCAATATCTCAGCGGTGCCTCCATTGTATCGTGTCCCGTCGGCTGTTGGTGGCTATTGCTGTCAAACAAAGAGTCTGCTTAGGCTGCACCTTGATTAGAAGCTTTTATTAATATCACAAGTTTACAGCATAAGTTACAGACCCGCGGTGTCTGGAGAAACAGCGTCCCAAACATAATCTGTCTGTTTCTGCCCCCTCTTTGACTAGCCCATACTTATAAACAAAGCAGAATATGGGTGGCTCCCTCTTTCGTCCAATCACCTATCCCCCCTGGGGCGTCACCCTACAACTGCTACATTTAAACTAAGATAAACATATTTTCTTTGTCCCTCTAGACTAGTCATAATCTTCATACACGACAATGGTTGGATCAGAATCACCATCATAATCATTGGCCTGTACAGAGAATTAAGTCAAACCCGTAAGTCCAAATCCACATCTCAATCCATGGTTTAGGAAAGGGCCAATTTAGCAAGCTAGCTACTGCAGGACCACAGCTCAAGCTGACCAGAAACAGACACTTTTTTCAGAAAATTAGGTTTTGCTTAGGAAGTGATTTGATTGGTCTGATGCCAAATCCAAACTCTCTTGGGTGGCGTTTTGCTGCACCAGGACAACCCACAGTTGAGCTCAGCTCAATGCAGATTGGCTAATTATTATTTATTTTTTATCAAGGGAGGCCAAATTCTTGCTGGCGTCAATCAGTCAAATGCTACGGAGGCAACATGTTATACTCTTTTGGCCCAGACAGCATCAGATACATGGGCTACGCACACTGAGACAGAGGGGAGCTGTTGCCCTCGCTCTGATGATTTCTCCGGTGAGATTCAGCCACTTACGAATTGACTGAAAACTTTTTGGGGACGTTGTGTCATGGTCCCATGAAGGTTTTTGTCACGTGATGGTCCCAGGTGTCCCAAACCATTATAAATTAAGTCATTAAATGGTATGGGGTTTTTAAAGTAAGTGGTACGCTGTTCAGCTAAAATAGTGTAAAAATCTGTAATCAATGACAATATGATTACATTTGACATGATCATTACTGCCTTTACAGTATGACCCCACCTGGGATTTGAACTCACAACCTCTTAGATTTGGGGTATGCTGATCTTTCTGCTACTCACAAAGTCTGTAGGATTTCTTAAGTCCCCTACACATTCAATACCTATAATGCATCTCTGCATTTAGCAAAAGAGTTCCATCTGCACTGCTATTTTAGTAATGAGTTAATCTAAAATCTGACTATTCTCTCATTGATTTCATTTACTTATTACAGAAATTTGAGTTTGGGTTTTCAGTATAGTGTCTAATGTTGGTGAGGCATATTATTCTGTTTTAATGTTACTCCTGAATCACTACGCTAAATATAATCGTTTTTCTTCAGTGTATTTTTAACAGAGCTGAGATCTACTTTGAAGTCAAAAGTGTAGGAACAGGCCTACAGCTGAAATCAGTCATTGAAACAGACATGGTGGTGTAGCAAGAATCAGAATGCCATGAACCAAGAGGTTGCAAATTCTAATCCCAGGTGAATACATGTTAAATAATAATTACTGTATGAATACACAATGTAATCATGTATGTCAAAGTGTGTCCAATATTTAAGTTGAAAACACTGTATGTTAAAAGCAATGTTTGTGTGTGTGGGTATTGCTAAAAGGCAAAGCTGTGACTGGATCAGTGGTTCACCAATCAGGGCCTTGATAGGCTTGGCAACAGTAACAAGGGGTGATGTGTAATGAAACTAGGGTGCATGTGCCCTAGGTAGAACAATTTTTTTGTACTACCCATGTGCCCTGGGTAGAACTCTTTGGAACCATCAGGCGATGTCACCGGGATAAACCGGGAACTAGACAAAAACCTCCAGGGGACCATGACACAACGTCCCATAAACGTCCTAAAAATGTCCTCGGGGAAATCCCCGGGACCAAACGGGAACTGGGCAAAACCTCCAGGGGACCATGAGACTATTTGGTGAGGTCCAAAGGGACATCCTAAGGGCTTATTATTGTTGGCAGGGGATGACTTTAGTAGATGCAGCAATACTGACCTCCAGCGTGTTGGGATAAAGGTGTGCCTAAATCATATTGACATTCAGGGCGCATCTCACGTCTCTGAAATATGCTTGTGTTCGCAAATGTACTTTTCTCCCAAATTTTATAATTACATAATGTTTTGTTATCCAGTGTATCGGCATGATACACATGCATAATTTGTATTCAATACATCATATGATCATAGACTAATGACAGACAACGTATTTCACTATAGTCGTCTTTCACAAAATAGCCTATTGAACTGATATAACAAATAAAAAAATACAAGCATTGCATACTGTAATTCAATGAGGTGACAGTTAACACCACAATGATTCCAGAAAAGAATGCACTCTGTCGCAGGCGGGGCAGAAATCAGTTAGTTGTATATGAGCAACACATGAGCACTGACTGAGAAAGCTTTCTGATGTAGAGCGCAGCGCGAGCGCTGAGAGAGAGCTAGCAGCAGCGGATAGAGAAGGGTTGCCTGTCATGCTATAACAGTATGCACGTACAAGGCAAGGTGGCATGATCGTTTAGTCAATTAACCAGATATATATTTGTTTATTTTCTATTTGAAAAAGGCTTATTTGGCGTCTAATCCACGAGACATGCATTCCGTCACCATTGTGCGCATTTTCATTTTGGCAATGAAAATACCGACAATTTATCATGGACTCTACATGCATAAAGTGAATGTCTTTTCCTGAATCGACAATTCTGGAATAAAAAGAAATGGACGGGATGGATTCGTTTAATTCAAGCGGAGTTGACACGTTCCCTGTTGTCAACTTAAATTCCTCATCAGAAAGTCCATATTCTTCGGCTACAATAGCGAGTCTTGCAGCACTTGTAAGTTTTCTTATTTTGTTTACAGTGGTCGGGAACGTTCTGGTTGTAATTGCGGTGTTAACAAGCAGGGCAATGAAAGCTCCCCAGAACCTGTTTTTGGTTTCGTTAGCCACCGCAGACATTCTGGTCGCCACTTTGGTGATGCCCTTTTCTCTAGCAAACGAACTTATGGGCTACTGGTATTTCGGGAGAGTTTGGTGTGGAATTTACCTCGCTTTAGATGTCTTATTTTGCACTTCGTCCATCGTCCATCTGTGCGCAATCAGTTTGGACCGCTACTGGTCCGTTACGCAAGCTGTTGAATATAATCTCAAACGGACTCCTAAACGAGTGAAGTGTATTATCGTCATTGTATGGCTTATATCTGCCATGATATCCTCTCCTCCGTTATTATCAATAGACAAGAACAATGATAACTCTCAGTACCCAGGGTGTGAGCTGAACAATGACACTTGGTACATCCTCTCCTCTAGCATTGCATCATTCTTTGCTCCTTGCCTAATCATGATATTAGTGTATATTAGAATATACCAAGTGGCCAAGACCAGGACCAGGGGCATGTCGGAGAAAAAACATGGTCCTGGTGAACCTACAATGACTGAGAATGGGCTAAGCAAAGCCACCTTGTGCAAAATCAACGGGGACAGAGAGACCGGGCACTGCCAGTGCCCACTCACGCCCAGCATGATGACCACAGGGGTTCATGATGAGGGGGACCTGGAGGAGAGCTCCTCCTCAGAGGGCAAAGGTCACACCAAACCTCAGGACCTGAACCATAAGAGGATCAAGAGGGCCAGCCGGAAGAACAGCGCCATCTCCAAACACTCCAGCCGGATCTCCAGAGCCAGCAACAAATCCATGGACCTGTTCGCCTCCAGGAGGAAGAGGAGGAGGAGCTCTGTGTCCATGAAAAAGGTTTCCCAGGCCAGGGAGAAGAGGTTCACCTTTGTGCTGGCGGTGGTCATGGGGGTATTTGTGGTGTGCTGGTTCCCATTCTTCTTCAGCTACTGCCTGCACGGAGTGTGCGGGGACCCCTGTAAGATCCCCGAACCCCTCTTTAAATTCTTCTTCTGGATTGGCTACTGCAACAGCTCCCTCAACCCCGCCATCTACACCATCTTCAACCAGGATTTCCGGCGCGCCTTTCAGAAAATCCTTTGCAAGTCATGGAAAAAATCCTTCTAGATAAATGTAATACTGGGAGGGACAAGCCAAGACTAAATATGCCCTGAGATGACCTTGACAATCTCAATATGGACGTATGAAATCTACCATGGAATATTGATATGAACGAAGCCTTTTTTGTATTCGACCATATGAACAATGCAACGTGCATACTGTACTTACAGTGGGCAGACACATTGTCATGCTGTAACTCAATTGAGAGAGCATCATTCTGAATTACGCCTTCATATCCCCTCACAGGCAACTCTAGTGCTCGTATTACCCTAAATATTTCTGTTACTGGCCTGCATATTTGCCATCCACGTTTAGTGTGTGCATATTGGTTCCCAGAACAAGATGTTCTGAAGTGTATCGCAAGGCTTTAACTCAATGTTATATTAGATATCTGGTACTCCTGAGTCCTCTACAACGAAAGTAACACCATTTCCAGGCTAATCATGTTAATGCGAAAGCACAGGGAACTAGCCAGGTGCATCAGCAGTCTAATCCACTATGTTGACTTGTCATGGGTAATGATTTCCAAGTGGACCCTAGGGATTACAGACAAATGGTTGAGGTGTTGAGGGCTGAGTATACTTTTTTAAAATGTGGGCTACAGTTGTTCCTTTTATTTACAATAGTAAGAAAGCTCCTTATTTTTCACTTTGGATGCTGATGAATAAATATTTAAGAATAAAACATCAAGTATTTATTTTAAGTACCTCTCTTGCGGACTGTGTCTGTAAAATTATTTTACATATTTAGCATTTTGTTTTGCAAGTGGTGCTTTTTCTTATGCTTACAGTAGTGGGCTATCATGAAAAATAAACGCTGAAGAAATCTTATCTAAGCTCTATTGTGATGTTGGACTTATGGCATATATATATATATATATATATATATATATATATATATATATATATATATACACAGTGGAGCACTCTGACAATGATGCACAAGTGTTTTGACATGCTTGAGTGATTGAGAGATACTGGGGTTGCCAAGTGCTGTCTTCTGCAAGGGATTCTGAGATAACGTGCCCTGCCAGCATCAATCACTGTCTAAAGTGCACTCTGTAAGATGTCTGGCAACCCATTTGTCCCTCAGATGGTATACAAACAAGCTTTTTATGTTTTGACTCTAGAAACATGGTAACAGAACAGCTCCAGGACAACCATGCATTTACGTTATCCTTTCTATTCATAGACATTCGTTTGCACTGTCTGACGATTTAAAATGCATGTCAAATATAATTAGGGAATGCTAAAGGGAGATGGTTAAAATGTCGCTGCAACAGCTTCCTGGAAAAATATCAGCTGTATTTAGCTGCCTAAATCATTATTTTGGGGAAAGCAATTCCTTTGTGGCAATCCTAACCAAACCCACCCATCCCATTGACTGGCTTGGGGGTGTCTCATCATGGCGGCGTACCGATTCTCCTCCCTTCTCCGAAAGTGTGCACTTGCACACTCCCAGTCATGGATCTACAATCCAATAGAGGGAGTGTGGGAGAAGTGTGGAGAATTGGGATGCAGCCCATTTTTCCCTCACCAATCCATAACATTCAGATTAGTATCCTTCCACAAAGGGAATGAAACAAGGAAGTATTCCAGAGTATTGGGACGTAGCCTGTTTGTTTTACTAAGTAGCCTCACAGATCCCTAGTGTAATGTAATGGCAACACTTTCTGAAGTTATCTGTGAAAATGATAGAAGCTGCAGTAATGGGGTCAACCAAAGTTCCCGTCCCCCTGACACAGACTGGCCATGTCAATACCAGGGTGTTGGTGACCTTTTAGAACAACAGGTTTTATGTCACTTGGCTGAGAGGAGATAATTCAATATTCCCCACTGCCCCATGGACATCAGCAAGGTGGAACTGAATCTTTCCTCCACTTTAAACTGCTGCTGTGTTTGGGGTGCCAATGTAACATCTCTTTGTAATGGTCTACATCTTTTGTGTTTGTTCAAATGCAGTCCGGGATCTTAAGGACAACTAATTCGTAACATATTGTACGAATTGCACATTATATATATTTTTTATTATAATAAATTTTGCCACTTGCTGAAATTATTCAAACATTTCGGAGCATCACTTCAACTGCTGTTATAGTGTGATAGTAAATGTAGACGTGTAGACATAGAGGGTTGTTTTGTTATTTACCAGTAAAAAAACGGATTAAATATACTGTATATGATATCGATGTAGGCTTTCTAAAGGAATTATGTTAACCCTTTAACCTAACTAAATCGAACTAATTTAATTTGTATGTTTTATGATTTTCCATTTAGATCAGCTTAGCAGTGAGTGCAGTGGACACATCACCCCCATTGACTTCCTGTGTAAAGGATAGGGTTTCCCCACATAACCATGAGGGAAGCTACTAGCCCATCTATGACGCAGAGGACTGTTAAAAAGGAATACAACCTACATCATTCACACCGTTCAGTTCCTGTTTGATCCCAAATGTGTTACAAAACTTGCTTTGTCATTTTATCTCACTCTGTCAAATACTAGTGCTGAGTGGGCTACCATTTTCACTAGCCAACTAGGTAAATAGTATGACTCGTTGGGGAGCACAGAGATAACGTTAGATGGTTGTCTGGCTGCTACTGCGTGAGCAGAGATGAGATGATGACTTTAAGAAATGAAATAATAAAGTAATCAAATAAAAAATAGGTAATGTACACAACTGAAATATTTTATTTAAGTAAAGTAATGTGAATAAATGATGGTTAATAGGTGATAAGCAGTAATGGGCAGTCCCTATCATCATGGGGCTCTTATTCATTGATTTATTCTGTGTTGCTAGAGACAATGGAATGTCTTCCATGTTTTGGCAATTTAATGTTTGGCTTTGGAATTTCAGTTATAAAGGTCTAAAATAATTTCAAGGTCATATTTCATAATGCATTTAATAAAAATAACCGAAATTGAAAACCATTATTCTTTTTTATGAACCGAACTGAAACTGAACCAACCTCAAAAAGCACTAATCGCTCAACACTATCAAATAGTAAAGTGGCATTTAATGCTACACTGGTGTCAGATCTCTGAGTAAACAGTTGTATTGAATCTCTTGCTTTATAAGGTCAGACAGATTTTTTAAATCATAGTTTACCATGCCACCATCCAATGTTCTTTTGGCAATTTAATAGCACATTTTGGTGAGGCCAGTACTATCATTGTGTCAAATAAAAGGGAGCAAGCACTTAAAACACGGACCGAGACGTTGTGATTTTAATTGTTTGTCATTCATCCTCGTGTATTTGATATTACTCAGCTCAAGCAATTTAGGTTAGTATTAAAAATGTATCACTGAAAGCTTTATATAACGATATAGCATTGATTCTTATATGAAAACACAGTGCATATTTGCTTTCAATTCCAGGAAAATCTACATTTGTTGAAATCAATGTTTTTTTTAAATATTGCTTCGGTTTGTCAAGTAGCTGAGTTGTACCAAGGTTTAATTCACTGTGCCCATGTGGTTTTATGCTAGTTAAGATTGAACAGGATCTTTAAGAGCTGGAACGGGATCTTAAGCACTTAGAAATTCGTAACATGTTGTACAAATTGGAATTGGTAACATATCATATACATTTTTGCAGGACGTAACATATCATACAAATAAAATCACACAAAAAAATACAATATAAAATAATACGAAATAAAATTAACAAATAATTTAAGAACAGCAGTAAAAATAACAATAGCGAGGCTATATAGAGGGGTTACCGGTACCGAGTCAGTGTGCGGGGGCACCGGTTAGTCGAGGTAATTGAGGTAATATGTATAAGTAGGTAGAGTTATTAAAGTGACTATGCATAGATAATAAACAGAGAGTAGCAGCAGCGTAAAAGGGGGGGTGAATGCAAATAGTCTGGGTAGCCATTTGATGACATGACACTCACGAGAATCCACTAAGAAATTGAACATTTGTAGTGGGCCAAGCACCAAGCACCAAGCCCTGAGGTACTCCCAGCCAGATGGAAAGGAATTCACTCGAAACCCGTCTTAAGAACACTCTACCCAAAGTGCAAATGAGGAAGAGTTCCGCTTGAACTTGACTAAACTCACTGTGACATAATAGGACATTTCCTAAAGGAACATAATAAGGGGGTATCAAGGGGCTAACAACGTGTGGGTTTATCAGCCTTGGACCACAAGCTAAATGGATTTGGCCTTTATTGGAACAGCTGACTCTTTTGTCTTGAAAAAAAGAATGGATGAAAAGATCAAGCCTTGGCTCACAGCAGAAACAAACAATTATGTTAGAGTGCCTGAGACCTGGTGATAGCTATCTCTCCAAAACCTGAATATTTATTCTAAAGAGTGGAAGGTATCGCAGACAGTATTGCGGTCATTTCAGTCACTCGTGATTACTGTGAAAGTCCTCCTTAAGCACAGTTTCATTCAGACAATTGTAATTGTTTCTCCTCATCTGGGTAAGTGGACCCACTGTCTGCTTCTATTGTAAACGAGTCTCTAGTTGAGGTACGATCAGTTTTCATAATACCACAAGATGAACCACCTGCCGAAGTTCAGCCACTGCATTATAGAATGTCATTATGTAAATAACCCTGTCAATACTAGAAAATATATAATCAATGCAAAAAAGGTTTTCATATTCAAAATCTGATCTCAAACACACACACACTTATCCTCAACGGCAGATTCTTTAGATTTATCCAGGGACAAATCTAGGAGGGAAACTGTTGGCTTCTCAGCTTGATCATTTTGTGAAAGGGAGCTAACTGGATCCACACAGAGAATGTGGCCTCCACTAGGTTCATTTTACAGACAGCAGTCAGGCCTAAGGGAAATGTGGCGGTGACCAGAAGGTGGCTAGAGCAATCCCAGGTGGACTGTTCTGCTGTTGAGCCCTTCAGCAATACTCTTCAACCCAAAGACCATCCGTCTGTATAAAAGGGAGGGTATCCATCTGTATGAAATGTATAAAGTTGAGCTTTGCTTTGGCAACATTTTCATGAGTTTCAACCTTTCTTTGATGCTATAAGGAGCGGGGGAGGTAGTACTGCCCACTGAACATGTTGCTATCTCAGATAACAGCACCAATCCGTACTTTTACCAATCAGTACAATTTCATTCATACAAGTTGCTCTTATACCTTTGTAATTACACAGTAACAACATTGTACTGACTTGTTGCTACATATTGTAGTAACAGCTCACTTTCCCACAGTGTGCGTTTCATTGAATTCCAGTCCAGTGTAGATGTACAGTACTTAATGTGTTGTATGAGGAAACACTCATTCTCCATTTGTTCATTGCACTACAGTGTACTATTCGATGCACTACGAATTAGTGACCTCCATTAATCTTCTCGCCCATACATCAATGCATACTTGTCAGCGCTAATGATGGAGGGCAGCTCAGATGATATCCCACACACTCGTTAACACCCTCCTAGCTGAGCTCACAGCTTTCTGCTAGATTCTGCAGCGGTGCCTCAGTGCGTTGGCACCTTTTCACTCCCCTGTCAAATAGCTCAAGTGAAAAAGTGAGAGCTAGAAACTCGTCTAGAAACAAAAACTCTTTAACTCTTCATGTGTGCTTGTTCTTCGTAGCTTTCCGTCCACTTCCTTGTTCTCTATGGTGGTGTTTACCACTGCTGACACTGCCTCAACAACAAACCGTTATGGCACATGCTGCATAGCTGCTCAAACTCTGGAATGGCCGTGATAGCAACAGTTATGGGTGAGCAGATAAGTTGGGAAAATGAGTCAAGAGACAGAAAGGGGACATTCCTTTCATGGCTCACTGAGTACAGTAGATACTTGTTTGCACTGTAAAAGGAAATCCGATTGTCACAGTGAGCCATAGTCCAAATCATAAGGAAGTGGACAAGACAGGCACAGGTTTTAGATCTCAGCTCACATAGTGATGCCCAACAATTAGTGACTCGGAGTGTGTTTAGCCCTCTTGCTGAGTCACTCTGTTAAGGTGCACACGGTACTGCACATTTAACGTGACTACATTGTAATGAAAACATTGAAGGCCTTGAGGCGTTTTCTGCACAGTGGTTTCTTATATTCGGTGCCTTGTGTTGTGACTTTAAAAGGGAAAGCCATGTGTGTAACGTTACATTCCATTCAGTCCTTCATTCCATATCTGGTTTCTTTCATTCTTAGCCCCAACGCCTGGGGTGTTTTTCACTAGGAATCAAACAGTAGAAAACGGGCCGAAATGAATTCTTCCAATAAGAAATCTTGTTTTTGTTGCAAAACATTTTCTCACTAGCCAGCTACCATCCGATATTCTACCCTGCACCTTAGAGACTGCTGCCCGATGTACTGTACATAAAGTAATTGAACACTGGTCACTTTAATAACATTTACATACTGTTTTACCCACTTCATATGTATATACTGTATTCTAGTCATTGCTCATCCTATATAACTACTGCTCTACACACCTTTTCTATTCATATACTGTCTATACTGTCTATACACACCATTCACATACATACACTACCGGTCAAAAGTTTTAGAACACCTACTCATTCAAGAGTTTTTCTTTATTTTTACTATTTTCTACATTGTAGAATAATAGTGAAGACATCGAAACTATGAAATAACACATATGGAATCATGTAGTAACCAAAAAAGTGTTAAACAAATCAAAATATATTTTATTAGCGCACCTGTTTTGAAGGCGCACCTGTTTTGAAGGCACACTGGTTAATTGAAATGCATTCCAGGGGACTACCTCATGAAGCTGGTTGAGAGAATGCCAAGAGTGTGCAAAGATGTCATCAAGGCAAAGGGTGGCTACTTTGAAGAATCTCAAATATAAAATATATTTTGATTTGTTCAACACTGTTTTGGTTACTACATGATTCCATATGTGTTATTTCATAGTTTTGATGTCTTCACTATTATTCTACAATGTAGAAAATAGTAAAAATAAAGAAAAACCCTTGAATGAGTAGGTGTTCTAAAACTTTTGACCGGTAGTGTATTTTTATTGATTTATTCCGGACTCTGATATTGCTCATTCTGATATGTCTTAATTTCATTTTTTTTTTTTTTTACTTTTGGATTATGTGTGTATTGTATTGCTAGATATCTGCACAACTGTGTACGCGACCAATAAACTTTGATTTGATTTGAAAAAGTTTTGATAAGATTTCCTATGGTGTGCACTAGTGAATTCACCGCTCTGCACTCCTAAAGGTGTTTAGCTAATCTAACATGAACATCACACCAGGTTTGGCTCAGGTACTGGGAGCGGTCGCCCTTTAAACACCCTTAAGTCACCTTTATTGTTCTGTTTTCTTCACAGCGATGTAGTTACAATACCCGAGGGGAGGTCATGTTGTGAAAAACAATTAACACGGAGGCTATGACCGACTGCTTTGCATCACAAATCCCTTCCAAAACAGGTTAAAGCTGGAAGGCCAAATCCAATCAGGCAACCGTTGAACAGAAAAGTGTAATGGGTTATTTGCCACGGCAACAATGCTGTAAACGTTAGGTACAATGTAATTGGAGATCAAGTTGATATCTTATATTGTATAGATTCTAGATTAAACCAGTGTATTTTCAGAATGTATGTGGTAGACAGTGATTTTAACGTCAGTATAAAGTATGATTGTCTGAGATGAAGTTGGATTTCACACAATAACACAGAAATGTGCCAACCTGCTGCACTAGCAATGTATTTTGTAGCTATGGATGACAGATGACAAATAACTTAGGAGTCTGTAGTAAATTACTCACAACTCTCTACCTACATTCCCCTTTTGCCTATTTTCAATCGTGATCTCCATGGCTATAATTCCAAACCACCTGCTATGCTGTTATTCCTCAGCTCATCCATGAACAATGGGCTTGCTACTGAGAGCGTAGACGTGCTTCCTATCATAGAGCTCATACTGTTTAATTGGCTTGTCATTGTGAAAGGGAAGGATGAGGTGCGTGTGGGGTGTAGTACATTCCATTACCATCTCCTGCTGTTGAGAAGCTGTTACACACTGAGGATCCGGCGTGAGGTCAATCACTGGCATCGCTGGCACAGAGGTGCTTTCAAATCCATAACCGCCGCCACCTGTGGGGACACGTCATACCTTTGTGGTCCTAGCCCCCTAGTCACCCTCAAGTCCTTTTTAATACCAGATGCTAATTTTTCAACATGGGTGGCGTATTTTAATGCATCTCACATGTGCAGTTTACCTGTTTGCTTCGCACACCTGCTAAGATTCCAGTTCTGATATGCCGACCCCCCTGCCGGTCCACAAAAACATTCCAACCTCCCCCTCGCTGTTACTCCTCTCCACATGAGAGGCGGCGTATGACTCATCTGCGCCAAGAGGAGGTCACAGTGTTTGGATGAAAGGGGCTCTGGGGCATCACTAGACCTAACGGTTTATGAGATGTATGAAGTTTTCCACAGGGACATGTGGCTAGAGGCATCAGAAATCAATGTGAATGTGAGATGAGCTATGATGTTCATTAGATGGTTCCAGTGCAGTCAAGCATCGATTGTGTGAGGCAAAGAAAAAAAAATGTAAAGTGCAAAGTAAAAGTACTGTCCCAACTTCAACTTCCCCATTCCCCTCTCTCTAAAATAACAGTGCCAACTAATTTACTGACCATGTACTCGACTATAGTGCTCTAAGATATTAAAAACCCAGCTGTCTCCACTGGAATTGTAGCACTGCATTGACAGTCAATGAGTTGTTATGACTGGTTTTAGCTTCCATGGTTAATTATTTAGGCTTTAAATAAAAGTGTGTGGTTCCTGTAAAAAATATTCACTGGTACACAACCATAAGTGATGTTCCTCCTAAAACAATGAATATCTTACTTTGTAGAATAACATTTTTGTCACCGTAAAAATCTTGCAGATCTTGAGCATTAATTTATGTGGTAATAGAATCACATTCAATGCTTCGGAAGCTTAAAAATAAGACTGCATTTCTATGAAGCTCCTTTAATAGCCTACAGCATTCTGTGGATTCAGGTTTGAATTAACATCCAGATAGATTTGGTGTGAGTGGTTCAAAGACTGTAAACAGCGTGAAGCACTGGGAGACCTTTCTTTCAAGTAAACAATGATCTGAGTGACATCACAGGGCGCACTATTCAACCCGGATGGCAGTCTGTGGATTCGGGAAAACCCCAAAGGCTATGGATGACATAATCTCTAATGGACAGTAGCTCAAGCAGTTGAATACCCACGATCAACTTTATCCATTACAGTCCCCACTCTCTTCCGTCTTAAAAGAGGAGGAAGTGATATTCCTCCCAGACAGACTGAATCTTAGATGTGAAAGGCGAGATAAGACAAGCTCCCTCTGTGACTTATGTTCCACGACCCTTTGCATCTCCAACTTGGCCCTCTAAAAGTAATTTCTGTTGTTCACTTCCCCTGCCTGCAGAGCTGGAACAATGTGTTCGGATGTAGACATCCGAATCATTGACGCCTAAGTATAATTGCGGATTAAAATGTTTTATATCAAATGAAAATAAGCTTTTGTAGGTATATTTGACAGGAATTTAGAAAGCTCCCGAGTACCACAGATGTGCTACAAGTGAAGATGTCTGAATATTTTTCACATGCCAGTGGTTATAGTCTAGCTTTTACTAAACAGGACATTATTTCTTTCTTTCTTAAAGTATGCTCTCATCTGCTCTTTTGTCTCTGTAGTCTGGCAGGACGCAAGCTACTCCCTCAAATGTTTTCCTTCGTCTCTTCTAAATTACATTTCACTGATTACAAGTTAAATGTAAATTGTCTTCTTTTCTTTCCTATTCTCTAATCCAATGTTGACATTTTATGCACCTGGTGTTCATTCTTCTTCTCCAATATTGCTTTTTCAATCTGCTGAGTTTCACCTGAGAAAATTGCATAGCTTCACTAGTGACCCCTCGCTTTTAATTCAATCATAATACCATTGAGATAAGGCTAAATTAACAGCTGATGAAATAGAGTGCAGAGGGGTCACGTGGGAATATAGCAAAATATTGCCGATTTTTGCCGATTCAGTGCAGGGATTTTTGGTTAATGGAGTGCCTCTCATCCAGCAGCACACAGCTGCTAAGTCTTAGTATTCCATCAGGAATTATTGCCACACTGAAACACCTGCTCCGGGGCAAGTGTAATATTATATGTTGCAGTCCAGTAGCACAGGGAAATCAATGGGGCACAGCATGATATTACTTGCGTGTAGGTTTTGCAGTTAGAAAATATACCCCACATAAAGTCTACCTATATTTAGAGAACGACTGCCCTGGGGAACAGTGAAGAGACTAGAAGAGCTGGGAACTTGATAGGCATGAATCAAATATGTTTTATTGAAGCTTGTTTGTGTGAGAATTGAATTATGATATAGACTGATGAGTGCGAAAATACTGTGACATTTCACCTGAATTCCTTCCTGAAAAGCTCCTAACAAGCTATTTGACACGTTTCCCAAATATAAATATTACTTCAGTGATACAGGTATAATAAATCAATCGATGTGTTTGAGCTCTAGTTATTTAATCTGTGAAAGGAAAAAGTTGTAGGCTCACTTTGTGTTGTACTATTCCAGTTTGGATGCATTCATTACATGAGGGCTTTTTTGTCTTTCAACTAAATCCAGAAATCCTTACCCTCTCTATAGTTCCATCTGTTGCCATGTATCCAGCAGCATACTCTCATTCCACCCCTACCAGGCAGCCATAAAATAATTAACATTTTGAATTTAAAAAATAAAGAATAATATTTTTACCTCTGAATTTAGTTGCTTTACCGATTCTGTTGGCCATGGGACACCATGGGATGATAAAACAATGGCCGCCACCTCTGAGGATTTCCTTTGTGTTTTCGTCCTCAGTTCATACATTTCTGTGGCTTCCAGCTGCCACCTGATTTTGATATAGTCACACTGCTGGTTCCACCTGCACACTAAGCTGCCGATGAATGAATAAATTAATAGATTAATTCCCCTGTTCATGCATGAGATGACATCTGTGTTTGTGACTGAGGTTTTTGATGCCTGCAGCTCCAATTTTTAACAAATCCTTTTAAGTCCTTCTCCAGTCTCCTTTTCACCTGATTTAAAACCTGATTTACGTGGGTCGGAAGAAGGCGGATGTTTCCTTTCCTCTTTTGTTCTTCATTGCTCCTCTATTGTTCCTCAAGCAAGGGGGGAGGCCGATGACATCACATCAGACCATCAGACCAACTACTTGAAGTTTGCATTTATGTCTAAAAAACTAATCTCAAAACATATTTATTTTACCCTTTAGTGTGTGTACTTTACTGTATTTATACTTGGAATATCGCTTCAACAGGAAATGTGCAAAAATCACTGGAGGACGTTTTTAACCATTTACTGCAGTTGACCAAATCAGGGTCACACAGAGTGTTTCTTGGTAGTCTTAAACAAATCTACTTTGAAACCAAAGTATACACCTCACACACATGGTTATGGGCTTAAAAAAAGAAGACACCTGTCCCATGTCAGATATAGAGTCCCACAGTGGAGGTGTCAGAATACCCATAAAACCTAGCGGTCAAACAGGGAAATGGTTCCAATCATTTTTCCACCATTATTTTTTCTCATGGGGGATTTTTGTCATGAACCCTGCATCCTGAGTCGGTTCCTGCCTGTGTTGCCATTTTTCTGCTCGGAATCTCCAGTTTCCTGAGGGTTCGTGAACGCTCCCGGCCTGGTTGCCGGGCGACGTTGCTAGGCGGGAGATCTCCCGATTAACCGCACCTGCATCTCATCAGCGGTCTGTACACCTGGTCCTGATCTTCACCCTTCTTAAGCCCTGACCTGACATCCATTCCCTGCCTGATCGTTAGCCATGAACAGTATGTTAGTCAGTGTATCAGCCTTGGAGTTTCTAGCGTTAGTTTTGTTGTTTTGCACCTTGTTGGCTTGCCGTGTACTTACCTCCGTTTTGTTTCTATCTGCAGTCAATCTCCCGGAACCTTCACCCAACCCCTGCCTGGTTGTCGGCAGCTGCCGAGCCATTCTTGGATCTACCACTGCACCTCCACCAACTCATCTCCGCCGTCCGCTCTGTCCCCTGGATTATTCTACATCGTTTTTTGAATCTGTTAAATAAATACTCACCTTCGTTTCAACTCACCTTGTCCTGGTCTGCTTCTGGGTTCTGGCTTAGTAAACCGTGACAATTTTAGAAACACCTAAAATAAGGCCTGTGTTTCGTGTAGGGTTACCCTGGCGTGACGATTTGATAATCATGTAAATCTCTTGGACAAGGTGACTTTTATCAATATATTCGGTTCTATTTACTCTCAAATTCGAAAATGCTAATTAGCATCAAAGTAGACATCATGCAAAACTACAAATCCCTGCAAGCTCCTGCACGTCATCTCTAGCAGACGCCTTTGCTAACAGGTATTGTGTTGATTTAAAACTTGCACAAGACAGTTCACAGAATTGTCCATTTAAAGACATTTTGCCAATTTATTAATGACTACATTTAGCTAACATTAGATAGTTAATCCAGAGATTCCTACATTTGCCTCGATTCGGCAGTCTCATCCAGATCATCATGGCATTTGTAGTGGGGGGTAAAAACAGGCGAATATATTGATAGAAGTCAACTTGTCCTAGAGAGATTTACATGGTTTTCAAAACGTAATGCCAGAGTAATTTCCCTGTTTGACCGCTAGGTTTTATGGGTATTATGACTCATACTGTGGTACTCTATAGAGTTCAAATTTATTAAATGTTGAGTTCGCACCCCAATATTACACTTTATATACATCACAGAAGACTGAAATATAACAAAACCGTTTGACATAGAAACACCAGATCTTTTTAAAATAATGTTTATTAATTATGAATTTATGAAAAAATATGAATAACATTCCACCCATGAGGCCACTAGTCATTTGACTGCAGGAAAGGGCTACAGGAGGGAGGGAGCCCTGGCTCCAGCTGAAAGGTGATTGGATGAGTAACTTTGTTTTCGACAGCTCGCTATCTAGGATAAAGAGCATTGCCAGCCGTATCACCACTCCATGAATGGAGATTCATTTCCCCTCTTCTTTATGCCATGATATGCTCCTTTTTGGGCAATTGAATGCACATAATATACATTGATGTAAATGTCTCATTGTAAAACACAGTACCACTGCAACATCTAGCAAGCTTGAAACATATGTGTAATTAGCCATCAAGAGATATTGAACTCCAGGTCGATGGTGCTAAATTATACCTATTTGTTTTTCCAGCTACAGTATAAAAGCTATAAGAAACCAATCTCACGGGGCTATATGGTTATTGCAGTAGAACTTGCATGTAATACACAACACATTCATTACACATGTGGAAAGCATTGCCAGGGGTAGCTAATAGGTGCATGAAAGTGAGCATGAAACCCCCCTGAGGCCATCTAACATTTAGGCCTGCATCCCAAATGGCACCATTTTCCCTATTTAGTGCACTACTTTTGACCAGGGCCCAAAAGTAGAGCAATACATAGGGAATAGTGTGCCATTTGGGATGCAGCCTCGGTGCCCCATAGCTGATGATAGCCCCCTAATTATTTGGTAGGTTGAAGCTAAGAAGATGGCTTGGGGAAGACAAATGAGTCTCTTAATCATGACCTACAAAGTATGTTGTTTACCAGCAGGAAGGGTTTGTAGACATGCCGTGGCTGTTTTAGAAAATGGTAAAGAAACCCAGCATGGGGGGTTATGGATAGCAAGGCATTCACATCAAACAGGACATATAGCCAGGCATTCACATCAAACAGGACGTACAGCCAGGCAGTCACATCAAACAGGACGTACAGCCAGGCAGTCACATCAAACAGGACGTACAGCCAGGCAGTCACATCAAACAGGACATATAGCCAGGCATTCACATCAAACAGGACGTACAGCCAGGCATTCACATCAAACAGGACATACAGCCAGGCAGTCACATCAAACAGGACGTACAGCCAGGCAGTCACATCAAACAGGACGTACAGCCAGGCAGTCACATCAAACAGGATGTACAGCCAGGCAGTCACATCAAACAGGACGTATAGCCAGGCAGTCACATCAAACAGGACGTACAGCCAGGCAGTCACATCAAACAGGACGTACAGCCAGGCAGTCACATCAAACAGGATGTATAGCCAGGCAGTCACATCAAACAGGACATATAGCCAGGCAGTCACATCAAACAGAATGGATAGCCAGGCAGTCACATCAAACAGGACGTATATAGCCAGGCAGTCACATCAAACAGGACGTACAGCCAGGCAGTCACATCAAACAGGACGTATAGCCAGGCAGTCACATCAAACAGGACGTACAGCCAGGCAGTCACATCACACAGGACGTATAGCCAGGCAGTCACATCAAACAGGATGGATAGCCAGGCAGTCACATCAAACAGGACGTATAGCCAGGCAGTCACATCAAACAGGACGTACAGCCAGGCAGTCACATCCAACGGGACGTATAGCCAGGCAGTCACATCAAACAGGACGTATAGCCAGGCAGTCACATCAAACAGGACGTACAGCCAGGCAGTCACATCACACAGGACGTATAGCCAGGCAGTCACATCAAACAGGACGTATAGCCAGGCAGTCACATCAAACAGGACGTATAGCCAGGCAGTCACATCAAACAGGACGTACAGCCAGGCAGTCATTTCAAACAGGACGTACAGCCAGGCAGTCACATCAAACAGGATGTATAGCCAGGCAGTCACATCAAACAGGACATATAGCCAGGCAGTCACATCAAATAGAATGGATAGCCAGGCAGTCACATCAAACAGGACGTATATAGCCAGGCAGTCACATCAAACAGGACGTACAGCCAGGCAGTCACATCAAACAGGACGTATAGCCAGGCAGTCACATCAAACAGGACGTACAGCCAGGCAGTCACATCACACCGGACGTATAGCCAGGCAGTCACATCAAACAGGATGGATAGCAAGGCATTCACATCAAACAGGACGTACAGCCAGGCAGTCACATCCAACGGGACGTATAGCCAGGCAGTCACATCAAACAGGATGGATAGCCAGGCAGTCACATCAAACAGGACGTATAGCAAGGCATTCACATCAAACAGGACGTACAGCCAGGCAGTCACATCCAACGGGACGTATAGCCAGGCAGTCACATCAAACAGGACGTATAGCCAGGCAGTCACATCAAACAGGGACGTACAGCCAGGCAGTCACATCACACAGGACGTATAGCCAGGCAGTCACATCAAACAGGACGTATAGCCAGGCAGTCACATCAAACAGGACGTATAGCCAGGCAGTCACATCAAACAGGACGTACAGCCAGGCAGTCATTTCAAACAGGACGTACAGCCAGGCAGTCACATCAAACAGGATGTATAGCCAGGCAGTCACATCAAACAGGACATATAGCCAGGCAGTCACATCAAATAGAATGGATAGCCAGGCAGTCACATCAAACAGGACGTATATAGCCAGGCAGTCACATCAAACAGGACGTACAGCCAGGCAGTCACATCAAACAGGACGTATAGCCAGGCAGTCACATCAAACAGGACGTACAGCCAGGCAGTCACATCACACCGGACGTATAGCCAGGCAGTCACATCAAACAGGATGGATAGCAAGGCATTCACATCAAACAGGACGTACAGCCAGGCAGTCACATCCAACGGGACGTATAGCCAGGCAGTCACATCAAACAGGATGGATAGCCAGGCAGTCACATCAAACAGGACGTATAGCAAGGCATTCACATCAAACAGGACGTACAGCCAGGCAGTCACATCCAACGGGACGTACAGCCAGGCAGTCACATCAAACAGGACGTATAGCCAGGCAGTCACATCAAACAGGACGTACAGCCAGGCAGTCACATCCAACGGGACGTACAGCCAGGCAGTCACATCAAACAGGACGTACAGCCAGGCGGTCACATCCAACGGGACGTACAGCCAGGCAGTCACATCAAACAGGACGTACAGCCAGGCGGTCACAACCAACGGGACGTACAGCCAGGCAGTCACATCAAACAGGACGTACAGCCAGGCAGTCACATCAAACAGGACGTATAGCCAGGCAGTCACATCAAACAGGACGTACAGCCAGGCAGTCACATCCAACGGGACGTACAGCCAGGCAGTCACATCAAACAGGACGTACAGCCAGGCGGTCACATCCAACGGGACGTACAGCCAGGCAGTCACATCAAACAGGACGTACAGCCAGGCGGTCACATCCAACGGGACGTACAGCCAGGCAGTCACATCAAACAGGACGTACAGCCAGGCAGTCACATCAAACAGGACGTACAGCCAGGCAGTCACATCCAACAGGACGTACAGCCAGGCAGTCACATCAAACAGGACGTACAGCAAGGAATTCACATCAAACAGGACGTACAGCCAGGCAGTCACATCCAACAGGACGTACAGCCAGGCAGTCACATCAAACAGGATGTATAGCAAGGCATTCACATCAAACAGGATGTATAGCCAGGCATTCACATCAAACAGGACGTACAGCAAGGCATTCACATCAAACAGGACGTACAGCCAGGCAGTCACATCCAACAGAATGGATAGCCAGGCAGTCACATCAAACAGGACGTATATAGCCAGGCAGTCACATCAAACAGGACGTACAGCCAGGCAGTCACATCAAACAGGACGTATAGCCAGGCAGTCACATCAAACAGGACGTACAGCCAGGCAGTCACATCACACCGGACGTATAGCCAGGCAGTCACATCAAACAGGATGGATAGCAAGGCATTCACATCAAACAGGATGTATAGCCAGGCATTCACATCAAACAGGACGTACAGCAAGGCATTCACATCAAACAGGACGTACAGCCAGGCAGTCACATCCAACGGGACGTACAGCCAGGCAGTCACATCAAACAGGACATATAGCCAGGCAGTCACATCAAACAGGACGTACAGCCAGGCAGTCACATCAAACAGGACGTACAGCCAGGTAGTCACATCAAACAGGATGTATAGCCAGGCAGTCACATCAAACAGGACATATAGCCAGGCAGTCACATTAAACAGAATGGATAGCCAGGCAGTCACATCAAACAGGACGTATAGCCAGGCAGTCACATCAAACAGGACGTACAGCCAGGCAGTCACATCACACCGGACGTATAGCCAGGCAGTCACATCAAACAGGATGGATAGCAAGGCATTCACATCAAACAGGACGTACAGCCAGGCAGTCACATCCAACGGGACGTATAGCCAGGCAGTCACATCAAACAGGATGGATAGCCAGGCAGTCACATCAAACAGGACGTATAGCAAGGCATTCACATCAAACAGGACGTACAGCCAGGCAGTCACATCCAACGGGACGTATAGCCAGGCAGTCACATCAAACAGGACGTATAGCCAGGCAGTCACATCAAACAGGACGTACAGCCAGGCAGTCACATCACACAGGACGTATAGCCAGGCAGTCACATCAAACAGGACGTATAGCCAGGCAGTCACATCAAACAGGACGTATAGCCAGGCAGTCACATCAAACAGGACGTACAGCCAGGCAGTCATTTCAAACAGGACGTACAGCCAGGCAGTCACATCAAACAGGATGTATAGCCAGGCAGTCACATCAAACAGGACATATAGCCAGGCAGTCACATCAAATAGAATGGATAGCCAGGCAGTCACATCAAACAGGACGTATATAGCCAGGCAGTCACATCAAACAGGACGTACAGCCAGGCAGTCACATCAAACAGGACGTATAGCCAGGCAGTCACATCAAACAGGACGTACAGCCAGGCAGTCACATCACACCGGACGTATAGCCAGGCAGTCACATCAAACAGGATGGATAGCAAGGCATTCACATCAAACAGGACGTACAGCCAGGCAGTCACATCCAACGGGACGTATAGCAGGCAGTCACATCAAACAGGATGGATAGCCAGGCAGTCACATCAAACAGGACGTATAGCAAGGCATTCACATCAAACAGGACGTACAGCCAGGCAGTTACATCCAACGGGACGTACAGCCAGGCAGTCACATCAAACAGGACGTATAGCCAGGCAGTCACATCAAACAGGACGTACAGCCAGGCAGTCACTGTGACACTCTGGCTCCAGGGACTCTGATTTATGGAGCCAGGGTTGTTCATTTTCATTTGGGTGTATTTCTATGTTGGGATTTCTAGTTGTGCATTTCTATGTTGTGGTGGTTCTTGATTATTCATGTGACTCCCAATCGGAGGTAACGAGTGACAGCTGTCGGCTCGTTATCTCTGATTGGGAGCCATATTTAAACTGTTGTGGTTTCACTGTGTGTTTGTGGGTTTTTGTTCCGTGTTCAGTCGTGTACTGTTGGACTTCACGTTTCGTCAGTGTTTATTGTTTTGGTTAGTGTACTTTATCTTAATAAAGTCATGTTCACTCAACGCGCTGCGCTTTGGTCTACTCATTCGTCAGACGACCGTGACAGAAAAACCCACCATAAAAGGACCAAGCAGCGTGTCCAGGAGCAAAGAGACTGGACATGGGAGGAGGCGCCTGGTAAGGAGATCGAGAGGCTGGCGATGGCCCAGGTGGGCAAATCGTGGTCCTGGGAGGACATGCTCGGGGGCAAGGGACCTTGGGGGAAGATCAAGGCCCTGGCGAGAGAGGAGCAACGGCGTCAGCAGGGTCATCGTTGGAAGGACGAGAGGCAACCCCAAAAAGTTTTTTTGGGGGGGGGCACATGGCTGGCGGCTGGGCAGCAGGAGGCTGCCACAGGGAGACGTGGAGAGAAGGCTATCGGATTACGGGAGCCATTGGCGAGTAGAGGAAGGGAAGTTGTTGCGGCACGGCGTGAGAGACTGATGTGTGTTACCAGTCCGGTCCGGCCCGTTCCTGATCCCCAGTTAAAGCCAGTGGTGTGTGTTCCCAGTACGGACCGGCCTGTTCCTACTCCACGCATCAAGTCCACGGTGTGCGTCGCCAGTCCAGCCCGGCCTGTTCCTGCTCCACGCACAGAACCTACGGTGTGCGTCGCCAGTCCAGCCCGGTCTGTTCCTGCTCCACGCACAGAACCTACGGTGTGCGTCGCCAGCCCAGCCCGGCCTGTTCCTGCTCCACGCACAGAACCTAAGGTGTGCGTCGCCAGCCCAGCCCGGCCTGTTCCTGCTCCACGCACAGAACCTACGGTGTGCGTCGCCAGCCCAGCCCGGCCTGTTCCTGCTCCACGCACAGAACCTACGGTGTGCGTCGCCAGCCCAGCCCGGCCGGTTCCTGCTCCACGCACCAGGGATATGGTGCGCTCGCCAGCCCGGCCCGGCCTGTTCCGGCCACTCGCACCAGGGATACGGTGCGCGTCGCCAGCCCAGCCCGGCCTGTTCCTGCTCCACGCACCAGGGATATGGTGCGCTCGCCAGCCCGGCCCGGCCTGTTCCGGCCACTCGCACCAGGGATACGGTGCGCGTCGCCAGCCCAGCCCGGCCTGTTCCTGCTCCACGCACCAGGGATATGGTGCGCTTCGCCAGCCCGGCCCGGCCTGTTCCGGCCACTCGCACCAGGGATACGGTGCGCGTCGCCAGCCCAGCCCGGCCTGTTCCTGCTCCACGCACCAGGGATACGGTGCGCCGCCAGCCCGGCCCGGCCTGTTCCGGCCACTCGCACCAGGGATACGGTGCGCGTCGCCAGCCCAGCCCGGCCTGTTCCTGCTCCACGCACCATCAAAAGCCCTGAGATGCGTGTTCTCAGCCTGGGACCACCAGTTCCGGCACCACGCATCAGGCCTACGGTGCGTCCCCAGGGCCCAGCATGCCCTGTTCCTTCTCCCCGCACTAGCCCTGAGATGCGTGTCCTCAGCCCGGTACCTCCAGTTCCGGCACCACGCACCAGGCCTACGGTGCGCCTCAGACGGCCAGAATCTGCCGTCTGCCCAACGGGGCCTGAACTGCCCGTCTGCCCAACGGCGCCTGAACTGCCCGTCTGCCCAACGGTGCCTGAACTGCCCGTCTGCCCAACGGCGCTTGAACTACCCGTCTGCCCTACGGCGCTAAAGCCGCCCGTCTGTACTGAGCCTGCAAAGCCGCCCCGTCTGCCATGAGCCTTCAGAGCCGTCCGCCAGATCGGAGCCGCTAGAGCCTTCCGCCAGACAGGAGCCGCTAGAGCCTTCCGCCAGACAGGATCAGCCAGAGCCGTCTGCCAGACAGGATCAGCCAGAGCCTTCCGCCAGACAGGATCAGCCAGAGCCTTCCGCCAGACAGGATCAGCCAGAGCCTTCCGCCAGCTATGAGCAGCCAGATCCGTCAGCCAGCCATGAGCAGCCAGAGCCTTCCGCCAGCCGCGAGCAGCCAGATCCGTCAGCCAGCCATGAGCAGCCAGATCCGTCAGCCAGCCGCGAGCAGCCAGATCCGTCAGCCGGCCATGAGCCGTCCAGCCAGGATCCGCCAGAGCTGTCCAGCCAGGATCCGCCAGAGCCGTCCAGCCAGGATCCGCCAGAGCCGTCCAGCCAGGATCCGCCAGAGCCGTCCAGCCAGGATCCGCCAGAGCCGTCCAGCCAGGATCCGCCAGCCAGCCAGGATCTGCCAGAGCCAGCCAGCCAGGATCCGCCAGAGCCAGCCAGCCAGGATCCGCCATTTAGTCCGGTACTGCCCCTTAGCCCTGTGCTGTCCCTTATCCTGGTGCTGCCCCTTATCCTGGTGCTGCCCCTTATCCTGGTGCTGCCCCTTATCCTGGTGCTGCCCCTTAGTCCGGTGCTGCCCCTTAGTCCGGTGCTGCCCCTTAGTCTGGTGCTGCCCCTTAGTCTGGTGCTGCCCCTTAGTCTGGTGCTGCCCCTTATCCTGGTGCTGCCCCTTCTCCTGGTGCTGTCCCTTAGTCCGGTGTTGCCCCCTTAGTCCGGTGCTGCCTCTTAGTCCGGTGCTGCCCCTTAATCCAGTGGGGTTATATTGGAGGGTGGTCATTTGGAGGAGGCTACGTAAGCGGGTAGTGACTATGGTGGGGTGGGGACCACGACCAGTGCCAGAGCCGCCACCATGGACAGACGCCCACCCAGACCCTCCCTAGACTGTGCTGGTGCGCCCGGAGTTCGCACCTTTAGGGGGGTACTGTGACACTCTGGCTCCAGGGACTCTGATTTATGGAGCCAGGGTTGTTCATTTTCATTTGGGTGTATTTCTATGTTGGGATTTCTAGTTGTGCATTTCTATGTTGTGGTGGTTCTTGATTATTCATGTGACTCCCAATCGGAGGTAACGAGTGACAGCTGTCGGCTCGTTATCTCTGATTGGGAGCCATATTTAAACTGTTGTGGTTTCACTGTGTGTTTGTGGGTTTTTGTTCCGTGTTCAGTCGTGTACTGTTGGACTTCACGTTTCGTCAGTGTTTATTGTTTTGGTTAGTGTACTTTATCTTAATAAAGTCATGTTCACTCAACGCGCTGCGCTTTGGTCTACTCATTCGTCAGACGACCGTGACAGTCACATCCAACGGGACGTACAGCCAGGCAGTCACATCAAACAGGACGTACAGCCAGGCGGTCACATCCAACGGGACGTACAGCCAGGCAGTCACATCAAACAGGACGTACAGCCAGGCGGTCACAACCAACGGGACGTACAGCCAGGCAGTCACATCAAACAGGACGTACAGCCAGGCAGTCACATCAAACAGGACGTATAGCCAGGCAGTCACATCAAACAGGACGTACAGCCAGGCAGTCACATCCAACGGGACGTACAGCCAGGCAGTCACATCAAACAGGACGTACAGCCAGGCGGTCACATCCAACGGGACGTACAGCCAGGCAGTCACATCAAACAGGACGTACAGCCAGGCGGTCACATCCAACGGGACGTACAGCCAGGCAGTCACATCAAACAGGACGTACAGCCAGGCAGTCACATCAAACAGGACGTACAGCCAGGCAGTCACATCCAACAGGACGTACAGCCAGGCAGTCACATCAAACAGGACGTACAGCAAGGAATTCACATCAAACAGGACGTACAGCCAGGCAGTCACATCCAACAGGACGTACAGCCAGGCAGTCACATCAAACAGGATGTATAGCAAGGCATTCACATCAAACAGGATGTACAGCAAGGCATTCACATCAAACAGGACGTACAGCCAGGCAGTCACATCCAACAGAATGGATAGCCAGGCAGTCACATCAAACAGGACGTATATAGCCAGGCAGTCACATCAAACAGGACGTACAGCCAGGCAGTCACATCAAACAGGACGTATAGCCAGGCAGTCACATCAAACAGGACGTACAGCCAGGCAGTCACATCACACCGGACGTATAGCCAGGCAGTCACATCAAACAGGATGGATAGCAAGGCATTCACATCAAACAGGATGTATAGCCAGGCATTCACATCAAACAGGACGTACAGCAAGGCATTCACATCAAACAGGACGTACAGCCAGGCAGTCACATCCAACGGGACGTACAGCCAGGCAGTCACATCAAACAGGACGTATAGCCAGGCAGTCACATCAAACAGGACGTACAGCCAGGCAGTCACATCAAACAGGACGTACAGCCAGGCAGTCACATCAAACAGGACGTATAGCCAGGCAGTCACATCAAACAGGACGTACAGCCAGGCAGTCACATCACACCGGACGTATAGCCAGGCAGTCACATCAAACAGGATGGATAGCAAGGCATTCACATCAAACAGGACGTACAGCCAGGCAGTCACATCCAACGGGACGTATAGCCAGGCAGTCACATCAAACAGGATGGATAGCCAGGCAGTCACATCAAACAGGACGTATAGCAAGGCATTCACATCAAACAGGACGTACAGCCAGGCAGTCACATCCAACGGGACGTACAGCCAGGCAGTCACATCAAACAGGACGTATAGCCAGGCAGTCACATCAAACAGGACGTACAGCCAGGCAGTCACATCCAACGGGACGTACAGCCAGGCAGTCACATCAAACAGGACGTACAGCCAGGCGGTCACATCCAACGGGACGTACAGCCAGGCAGTCACATCAAACAGGACGTACAGCCAGGCGGTCACATCCAACGGGACGTACAGCCAGGCAGTCACATCAAACAGGACGTACAGCCAGGCGGTCACATCCAACGGGACGTACAGCCAGGCGGTCACATCAAACAGGACGTACAGCCAGGCAGTCACATCAAACAGGACGTACAGCCAGGCAGTCACATCCAACAGGACGTACAGCCAGGCAGTCACATCAAACAGGACGTACAGCAAGGCATTCACATCAAACAGGATGTATAGCAAGGCATTCACATCAAACAGGATGTATAGCCAGGCATTCACATCAAACAGGACGTACAGCAAGGCATTCACATCAAACAGGACGTACAGCCAGGCAGTCACATCCAACGGGACGTACAGCCAGGCAGTCACATCAAACAGGACATATAGCCAGGCAGTCACATCAAACAGGACGTACAGCCAGGCAGTCACATCAAACAGGACGTACAGCCAGGTAGTCACATCAAACAGGATGTATAGCCAGGCAGTCACATCAAACAGGACGTATATAGCCAGGCAGTCACATCAAACAGAATGGATAGCCAGGCAGTCACATCAAACAGGACGTATATAGCCAGGCAGTCACATCAAACAGGACGTACAGCCAGGCAGTCACATCAAACAGGACGTATAGCCAGGCAGTCACATCAAACAGGACGTACATCCAGGCAGTCACATCACACAGGACGTATAGCCAGGCAGTCACATCAAACAGGATGGATAGCCAGGCAGTCACATCAAACAGGACGTATAGCCAGGCAGTCACATCAAACAGGACGTACAGCCAGGGAGTCACATCCAACGGGACGTATAGCCAGGCAGTCACATCAAACAGGACGTATAGCCAGGCAGTCACATCAAACAGGACGTACAGCCAGGCAGTCACATCACACAGGACGTATAGCCATGCAGTCACATCAAACAGGACGTATAGCCAGGCAGTCACATCAAACAGGACGTATAGCCAGGCAGTCACATCAAACAGGACGTACAGCCAGGCAGTCACATCAGACACTTCTAGTGACTTATTGCAAATGTTTTTGGAGTGAGGCCTGGGAAATGGAATTGGAAGGAATATAGGAGATCTACAGTTTTTTTAATATACAGTGCATTCGGAAAGTTTTCAGACCCCTTCACTTTTTCCACATTTTGTTACGTTAAAGCCTTATTCTAAAATGGATTAAATCGTTTTGTTTCCCTCATCAATCTACCCACAAAACCCAATAATGACAAAGCAAAACAGGTTTTTAGAAATGTATGTAAATAATGTATTTAAATAGGACGTACACACCAGCCAGCTGGTGTATTTAAATAAAAAACGGAAATATAACATTTACATAGTATTGAGACCCCCTACTCAAGCACCTTTCGCAGCGATTACAGCCTCAAGTCTTCTTGGGAATGACGCTACAAGCTTGGCACACCTGTATTTGGGGAGTTTCTCCCATTCTTCTCTGCAGATCCTCTCAAGCTCTGTCAGGTTTGATGGGGAGCATTGCTGCACAGCTATTTTCAGGTCTCTCCAGAGATGTTCGATCGGATTCAAGTCCGGGCTCTGGCTTGGCTACTCAAGGACATTCAGAGACTTGTCCCGAAGCCACTCCTGTGTTGTCTTGGCTGTGTGCTTAGAGTCATTGTCCTGTTGGAAGGAATGAAAATGGCGCTGACAGAGAGGGCTGCCTTGCTTCTAGCTCTTAGGAAACTTTGCAGTATTTTGTTTTTTTATGTATTATTTCGTACGTTATTAGCCCCAAAAATGGTTTGTGTTATTACATACAGCCGGGAAGAACTATTGGATATCAGAGCGGCGGTAACTCACCAGCACTACCAGCATTACGACCAGGAATACGACTTTCCCGAAGCGGATCTTTTGTTCGCACCCCTCAGGGCAATTGAACTGATTCCAGAGGCCGTCCCAAAACAACGCTAGAGGAGAGGCACTCGGAGCGGTCTTCTAGTCCAACTTAGGAGGTGTGCACACCACCCACCACTTCTGAGTATATTACTCACTAATGTTCAGTCTCTGGATAATAAAGTTGACGAGCTCAGGGCGGGGGTTTCTTTCCAGAGAGACATCAGGGATTGTAACATACTCTGTTTCACGGAAACATGGCTCTCTCGGGATATACTGTCCAAGTCGGTCCAGCCAGTTGGGTTCTCAGTTCATTGCGCAGCCAGGAATAAATATCTCTCCGGGAAGCAGAAGGGCGGAGGTGTATGTTTTATGATTAACGACTCATGGTGTAATTGTGATAACGTACAGGAACTCAAGTCCTTTTGTTCACCCGACCTAGAATACCTCACAATCAAATGCAGACCGTATTATCTCCCAAGATAATTTTATTTGGTTATAGTCACGGCTGTGTATATCCCCCCTCAAGCTGATACCACAACAGCCCTCAAAGAACTTCACTGGACTTTATGCAAACTGGAAACCACATATCCTGAGGCTGCATTTATTGTAGCTGGGGATTTTAACAAAGCAAATTTGAGGAAAAGGCTACCGAAGTTCTATCAACACATCGACTGTAGTACTCGCATTGCTAAAACACTTGACCACTGCAACTCCAAATTCCGGGATGCATACAAGGCCCTCCCCAGCCCTCCTTTCGACCAATCTAACCACGACTCCATTTTCCTCCTCCCTTCCTATAGGCAGAAACTCAAACAGGAAGTATCCGTGCTAAGGACTATTCAACGCTGGTCTGACCAATCGGAATCCACGCTTCAAGATTGTTTTGATCACGCAGACTGGGATATGTTCCGGGTAGCTTCAGAGAATAATATCGACGTATATACTGATACGGTGACTGAGTTTATCAGGAAGTGTATAGGAGATGTTGTACCCACTGTGACTATTAAAACCTACCCTAACATGAAACAGTGGATAGATGGCAGCATTCGCGCAAAGCTGAAAGCGCGAACCACCGCATTTAACCATGGCAAGGTGACTGGGAATATGGCAGAATACAAACAGTGTAGTTATTCCCTCTGCAAGGCAATCAAACAGGCAAAACGTCAGTGTAGGGACAAAGTGGAGTCGCAATTCAATGGCTCAGACACGAGATGTATGTGTCAGGGTCTACAGACAATCACGGACTACAAAAGGAAAACCAGTATTGCTTCCGGACAAGCTAAACACCTTCTTCGCCCGCTTTGAGGATAATACAGTGCCACCGACGCGGCCCGCTACCAAGGACTGTGGGCTCTCCTTCTCCGTGGCCGATGTGAGTAAGACATTTAAGCGTGTTAACCTTCGCAAGGCTGCCGGCCCAGATGGCATCCCTAGCCGTGCCCTCAGAGCATGCGCAGACCAGCTGGCTGGTGTGTTTACGGACATATTCAATCTCTCCCTATCCAGTGGCGGCTGGTGAAAAATATTCTCGGTGGGGCTGTGCCATACTTTTTTTTTCCTGTAACCATCGCGATATATTTTAACACAAACTGCAGGACAGCAGTGCTCAGTGAAACATTCAGTAATTATTTAATGCCAATATTAAAAAGTTGAGGCATTCTTACACAAAAACATATTACACAAACCCAAGCCTTTCATTTGCATTTAAAGTGAACTTTTCACCATTGGTAGTAAACAGGCAACGCAACAGGCATGCTGTCAGAACAGAGTGGAAAGTGGACAATAACA
Source organism: Coregonus clupeaformis (assembly GCF_020615455.1). Lineage (NCBI taxonomy): Eukaryota > Metazoa > Chordata > Actinopteri > Salmoniformes > Salmonidae > Coregonus > Coregonus clupeaformis. Next base: position 2,028,882 of record NC_059199.1, on the reverse strand, counting down.
TGAAATTATTATAAAGTTTATAGGAAATCTTACACTGTATAAAAGGATGTATAATATAGAAATGGATATCAAGTGGATGAACTCAAACCTTTGACTGGAAGAATAGCATACAGTATTTTATGATCATACTAAATGTGACTAATTGTTAATGTGCTCCAGAACTGCAACAATTAATTGATACAAAACAACATATATACAGTAATATTAGCAAAGACACTATTAAGACTTTCTAGAGTACCATATATAACTGGATTTTTTATGCTAAGGTCAACTATATACAAAGAAACATGCGGCCAGAGCTGCTCTGTGTGTGTGTGTCTGTCATCTTATTTGTACAGGAATTTTGCCCGTCTGTCCTTCTGAGTGGCAAACCTCTCAATGACCCTTTGATTAAAGTCAGGAATGTCCCTGACAAGTTTCTTCTCCATGGAGAGCATGGCCAGAGCGTTCAGGCGATCCTGTGTCATGCTGTTTCTCAGGAAGGTCTTGATCCTTTTCAGTGTAGAGAAGCACCTTTCTGACTCAGCAGTTGTCATGGGTGTGGTGATGAGGATCTTGAGGAGGCTGGCAGTCTCTGTGAAAGTGCTCTGAAGGTTGTTCTCCATGAAGAACTGGTACAGGGGCACTGCACCACTACAAGCCTTGAACTCACTGTTCTCATAGATGAGGGACAGTTCGGTTTTGAGCTTGGCCTTGTTCAACATGGGGTACGCCTCCACGGTTGTTTCAAGCGCTGTATCGGGAACTTCACACTGTGTTGTGGGAACAACTCTCCGTGCAATAGTGTTGCGCTGATGAGGTGCTGGGTGAAGGAGAACCTCTCTTTGGCATGACTCAGGATGGTATCACATACCTGTAAAAGATACATCATCAGCTTTAATTTGCAATTAAGCTATTTTGATGCAAGTGATCCTGACTGACACATGCCTATGTCCAACTCAAGTATATGATTACCAAGGTGCTGATTGTTCAGGGTTTTGGCTACATACTACCAGGCCTGAAAAAAGTTCTAGGGGGAAACACTGACAATTACATCACAACTTACCTCTATAGCCAACCTCTGTTGTTCTCCTGGTCCCAGCATCCTCCGTCGCTTGATGGGCTGTTGCTGCTCGTCAGATGCGCTGTCCCCACACAAAGAGGGAATTGAGGCCCTGGGTCCAAAAAATAAAGTTTAATTTGATAACTTGCAATCAGACTTCTTAACTCACTGTAATTCCCCCTCAACACACAACCAGTGACTTTTATATATATATATATATATATATATATATATATATATATATATATATATTTTTATATATATATATATATATATATATATATATATATATATATAGACAGACAGACAGACAGACAGACAGACAGATAGTGTGTATATACACACAAACTATGTCTAGTAACTGCTTTTAACCTGTGATGTACATAATTAACTGATGTTATTACGTTTTAAAGCCTTTTTCTATTACATTTGTGAGAGGGATGCAACATCATTTTGTTCTGCTGTGCACTTAGCAATAAAGTTAATCTTCAATAACAACTAGGCCTTTCTAGAAATTGACCTGGTGGACACCTGAATAATTATTACAAACTGTGTAGTACTTTCCTGCATTATTATCAACGTCTGATTGTGTCTTCTCTTTCCTTTTAAAATACTAAAACAAATATATTTGTGACGGCTCTATGATAATCACTCACTTTGATGACCAGACACATTTAGGCTTTTAAACTGTTGTAAGTGAACTATTCATCTTTCTAACAACATCTTTATCAGCCAATAGTAAATATAGTTATTTACCTGATTGTTAGCATGCTGTCTGTGAACCTCTGGACAAGTGCTTTAATGAAGACAGGGTCGATGTTCCTCTTCTGCAGCTGGCTGAAAAGCATGTCCACATTTGGCATGATCTTGTGGAACAGTGCCAGGAAAAAAACAGAAAGCCTCGTCTTCGAGCATCCTCACAAAGCCCCCCGCCTCTCTGACAGTCGGGGCATCAAAGTTCCCAGAGTCTCTGATGGTCTGGAAACACGTTAGGAGGTCATCCCTGTACTCGTACACAGTGTTTACAGCGCGACTGTGGAAGTTCCACCGTGTTGTAGAGGCTCTGGGGAGTCTATGCGCAACCACTTCGTCAAGCACGGTGGTTCGCTTGGGAGACCTGGAGAAGAAAGCAGAAAATCCTGCAAGGTCGGAAAAGAAAGTGCCGATCCTGGGGATGCGTGAAGTAGCCTGCTGCATGATGAGGTTCAGCTGATGTGCATAGCAGTGGACGTAGTGCGCATTTTCGTACACATCCACTATTTTACGCTGCACTCCGCCGGTGGCTCCCCTCATCACACTTGCTCCGTCGTAAGCCTGGGCAATAAGTTTGGCCTTTTGTCCATGTGAGAGTATGGTGCTGAGCCTCTCCAGCAGCGCTGTAGCGATGGTGTCGGGCGGTTGCGTTCTCGATCAAAATGAACTCGAAAACGCTCTTGGGACGTTACTTTTTAGCATCGATGTAGCGTATCACAAGCACCAACTGGCAGTGGGTGGAAAGCGTCAGTCGTCTCGTCAGCTTGAATGGCGATAAAATCAGCACTCTTTACTTCCTCCAGGATGTAATCCTTAAGCACTGACAGCATACAGTCCAACAGCTCGTTCTGTATCGTCTTTGACGTGCCCTTAAAAAACGGTAGCTGTCTTCAGGTGCTCCTCCAGCACACTGTCGAGGGAGGCAACAAAATCCACTAAGCCCCGGAAAATGCCGGGTTGTCCGAGGAGTCAGTCTCCTCGTGCCCACGCCAAGGCCAACTCAAAAGCCCCACAGAACTTCACACAATCGATAATTTTGGATAGAATGTGCCTGTTTTTATCCACCTCCTCATTGTGTTTCCTCACCGCAATCCTGTGGCCGTCATCCAGCTGCGTAGCAATGTTCACCCTTCCTAATACAGCTAGCTTTACAGAGTTGTCCATGTGTGCCCTGGTGTTCTCATGTTTCTTTACCTTCTCTGACAGGTGCTTCATATCCCTCACTCCGGTACCTGTCCATGCTGAATCTGACCCCGTCGTTTTAAAAAGCAAGCACGGAAAGCAAAATAAAGCATTAGCATCAGTGCACCCAGCTAGCCAAGCCTTCCTGGTGTACCAGCTACGGGAGAAGCCGCGCATATACTGCTTCCCTTTCTCGCTAGCCTGCTGTCTGATTGAGAGGTCAGGTTGATCTGGGCCCAGCTCTTTCACCCGAACTTTCTCTGACAAAGTTCTCCTCTCAAACGGATCTTGGAGGAGAGATTTCACCGAGTTAGGGTTGGGTCTTGGAGGAGTAACGTTTGCGCTCGCCATTGTCGTCTAGTAAAAATGGCGCCACTGGAGCCCGGTCCTTATTTTATCAGGGGGCGAGCTTGGGGGCGATAAAATAATCGCCCTCCTTGGATTCGAATTAAAATCGCTGATTAGCTACATTTTATGTCATACATTCATATCTTAAATTAGCAATTGGCTTAACTGCTACGTAGACCCGCCTCCTCGGGGCACTTTCTGTATCGCCCAGAGCTGACGAGGCGTTTGACAGGCAGAGGAAAGGTTGCGAATATGATTTTCTATCATATCTTACACATATTACTGTGTGCATTCCATATTTCAAACACACAAATATTGACATACTGATGTTTTTATTATTATTATTATTATTTTTATTTATTTTTTATTTTATTTTTTTAAATAATTTTATTTAAGGGGGCGGCGCCCTAGCGCCCTCTATCGGCCAGCCGCCACTGTCCCTATCCCAGTTTGCGTTCCCCACATGCTTCAAGATGGCCACCATTGTCCCTGTACCCAAGAAAGCAAAGGTAAGTGAACTAAATGACTATCGCCCCGTAGCACTCACTTCTGTCATCATGAAGTGCTTTGAGAAACTAGTCAAGGATGACCTCTACCTTACCTGCCACCCTAGACCCACTTCAATTTGCTTACTGCTCCGATAGATCCACAGACGATGCAATCGCCATCACATTGCACACTGCCCTATCCCATCTGGACAAGAGGAATACCTATGTAAGAATGCTGTTCATTGAATATAGCTCAGCATTCAACACCATTGTACCCTCCAAGCTCATCATTAAGCTCGAGGCCCTGGGTCTGAACTCCGCCCTGTGCAACAGGGTCCTGGACTTCCTGACGGGCCGCCCCCAGGTGGTAAAGGTAGGAAACAACACCTCCACTTCGCTGATCCTCAACACTGGGGCCCCACAAGGGTGCGTGCTCAGCCCCCTCCTGTACTCCCTGTTCACCCATGACTGCGTGGCCAAGCACGCCTCCAACTCAATCATCAAGTTTGCAGACGAAACAACAGTAGTAGGCTTGATTACCAACAATGACGAGACAGCCTACAGGGAGGAGGTGAGGACTCTGGGAGTGTGGTGCCAGGAAAATAACCTCTCACTCAACGTCAACAAAACAAAGGAGATGATCGTGGACTTCAGGAAACAGCAGAGGGAGCACCCCACTATCCACATCAACGGGACTGCAGTGGAGAAGGTGGAAAGCTTCAGGTTCCTCGGCATACACATCACTGACAAACTGAAATGGTCCACCCACACAGACAGTGTGGTGAAGAAGGCGCAACATAGCTCCAGAGTTCCTCTGTGGAGATGGGTGAACCATCCAGAATGACAACCATCTCTGCAGCACTCCACCAATCAGGCCTTTATGGTAGAGTGGCCAGACGGAAGCCACTCCTCAGTAAAAGACACATGACAGCTCGTTTGGAGTTGCCAAAAGGCACTTAAAGGACTTTCAGACCATGAGAAACAAGATTCTCTGATCTGATTAAACCAAGATTGAACTCTTTGGCCTGAATGCCAAGTGTCACATCTGGAGGAAACCAGGCACCGCTCATCACCTGACTAATACCATCCCTACGGTGAAGCATGGTGGTGGCAGCATCATGCTGTGGGGATGTTTTTCAGCAGCAGGGACTGTAAGACTATTCAGGATCGAGGCAAAGATGAACGGAGTAAAGTACAGAGAGATCTTTGATGAAAATCTGCTCCAGAGTGCTCAGGACCTCAGACTGGGGCAAAGGTTCACCTTCCAACAGGACAATGACCCTAAGCACAAAGCCAAGAAAACGCAAGAGTGGCTTTGGGACAAGTCTCAGAATGTCCTTGAGTGGAATTCAACAAAGTACTGAGTAAAGGGTCTGAATACTTATGTAAATGTGATATTTCCATTTTATTTTATTTGATAAATGTGCAAACATTATGGGGTATTGTGTGTAGATTTTTAATCCATTTTAGAATAAGGCTGTAACCTAACTAAATGTGGAAAAGGTGAAGGGGTCTGAATACTTTCTGAATGTACTGTAATCACATAATGTTCAGGAACCTGCCAGAAAGTTGTTGCAAGATCTTTAATAATTTGTATTGCACTCCCGATATGACCCATTTACCTCTGGTGTTAGGGGTGCGATGTATGCTTATGCTGAAAGTACAATGTCTGTCAACAACAGCAAGAAATCCAAGAAACTGATGCTAAATACCACTGCTAACACCAAAAATGAATTATAGAATCTAGTGTAAAATCCCACAGGTGACACCATTTGACCCGCAAGCCTTGGGTGACTTATTGGGTGAAAAATATCTACATAGGCGTACAGAGGCCCATTATCAGCAACCATCAGTCCTGTGTTCCAATGGCACGTTGTGTTTGCTAATCCAAGTTTATCATTTTAAAAGGCTAATTGATCATTAGAAAACCCTTTTGCAATTATGTTAACACAGCTGAAAACCGTTGCATTGATAAGCGAAAGCAATAAAACTGGCCTTCTTGAGACTAGTTGAGTATCTGGAGCATCAGCAATTGTGGGTTTGATTACAGGATCAAAATGGCCAGAAACAAATAACTTTCTTCTGAAACTCGTCAGTCTATTCTTGTTCTGGGAAATGAAGGCTATTCCATGCGAGAAATTGCCAAGAAACTGAAGATCTCGTACAACGCTCTGTACTACTCCACAGAACAGCACAAACTGGCTCTAACCAGAATAGAAAGAGGAGTGGGAGGCCCCGGTGCACCACTGAGCAAGAGGACAAATACATTAGAGTGTCTAGTTTGAGAAACAGAAGCCTCACAGGTCCTCAACTGGCAGCTTCATTAAATAGTACCCGCAAAACACCAGTCTCAACGTCAACAGTGAAGAGGCGACTCTGGGATGCTGACCTTCTAGGCAATTAAAAATCAGCCGTTTCCAGCTACAATGTCTCTCTGTATTTCTGATCAATTTGATGTTATTTTAATGGACAAAAAAGTTGCTTTTCTTTTGAAAACAAGGAAATCTTTAAGTGACCCCAAACTTTTGAATGGTAGTGTATATAATACCTTTTTTTCAACAGGAAGTCCCGTTGAGGTCCTTTCACAAGGGAGCCCTGCATTTTACAATTTCACACATTTTACTAAATACAAGTGAATACAAAATACAACAATACAGACACACTCAAGAAAAACAATTACATTCCTCAACAAAAAGATCCTCGATCAACATTTTGAACTGCCTGAGAGGCACCAATGTATCTAGTTTAAGGGAACTCTGAAGATTGTTCCACACATGGGGTGCATAGAAACTAAAGTCTGTATCAACAGATGGAATTTCCAGAGTTAACTATCCCTGTGGTCGGGTATGGTCCCACTGGGCACAGACTGGTTAAATCAACGTTGTTTCCACGTCAAGGAATTTCAGTTTTTCACCCAACTTTTAACCTAAATCCAGTGACACGGTTCAAATTCTTATTGATTTCATGTTAAATTCAGGTTAGTTGACAACTCAATCAAAAGTAAATCCAAGCTAGACGTTTTTTTGTTTTTGCAATAGGACTTTATAAATGAATAAGAGGGCAAACCTACTTTCCGACAGAGGAAGCAGTGATGAGTGCAAATACCTGTCACCTGTAATAAAACAAACTGCACTATGGAAAACTGCATCTAACGGCTTCAACGACGTGGCAGCTGCATTCATTAAATTAAAATGATGTCACCATAGTCTAGGACCAGATTAAACATCGACTGAAGCATCTGCATTCTATTATTTAGTGAGAGGCAGGACCTATTTCTATAGAAGAAGCCCATTTTTATTCTCAGCTTCTAAACTAACTAATCGATATGCTTTTTAAAAGACAGCTTATCGTCTATCCAGATGCCCAGATGTTTGTAAGCAGGAGCATGATCAATGTGGGCACCATCCAAAGTGCATCAAGTAGATCCAGTACAAGTCCCTCTCCTTTCCCTTCTGCCTTGTGAAAGGCTTGGCTGGCTCGCAGTGTGAACAGCAGTGATATTTCACATAGACTGAAATTACATTTACTCGGTTAAAACCTCTTTGAAAGCATCTCTAGCCAGCTAGAAACCATTACAAAGGGATAATCAACATGAAAATGGGCAGATCCATAAATGGAGCGAAAGCAGTCGCTATTATATTACATGCTGAGTGCACCGTATGGAAGAACCCAGTCATGACGGTAATTTCCCAGTCAAAGAGCTTATCAATCAGAACCATCCCATTCCTAAGCACTTTTGAAACCAATGACACAATTACCCGTTGATAGAAATTAAATCATTTCTGAGCATCATGGACGATATCGTATCTTGATAATTGCGGCTACGATGGCGATCATCTTTGCAGTTTTACACCAATTACACTTTACATTTTGAAAAGGAAAGTATACAATTACGCCGTTTCCATTCATAGAGAGTTTTATTGAAATGCATCACTTGCCCTCTGATGGTCTTCTTTGAACATCTTAGAATAAATACAAAACATTACATCATCTCTACATTCAGTTTAAGTAGCATTCCCTTGCCACTGCATGACTTTTAAACAAGCATATCAGCAATCACTTTGTTGGAAAAAAGTTTTTTTCTAAGTTTTTTTAATAGATTGTAACTTGATACATTGTTGATGTTTTATATATAATATGTTTATTTATATTGTTTTGCACTGGCTAATGTTCAGAGGTTTGATCGATGCTCTTGTCAATGACAACACCACATCACACTTATCAATGAGTGTCCTCTCTTCCATGTCAATGAAGTGAATGTCATGTAAGGACAAGGTTTGTTCTAGTGTTTGTTCAAGAGGTTAAATGGTCAAAAAGGGGGTGCTTATATTTGTGCAAAAAACACATTTCCATTTCACACCTCACACTCGTACAGGTTCCCCAATTGTACATGTCGACCTGAAGCTGACTGTGCTAAGGGAGTACATGGACAAGCTATTCATGTTTGTCTAGCTCCTGATGATGTATCATTAGGCTACTATAAAATAAAGGCTTGTTTGGCTAGCTCCTGATGATGTATCATTAAGCTACTATAAAATAAAGGCTTGTTTGGCTAGCTCCTGATGATGTATCATTAAGCTACTATAAAATGAAGGCTTGTTTGGCTAGCTCCTGATGATGTATCATTAAGCTACTATAAAATAAAGAGTAGACGATACAATCAGACTTTGGCCCAAGACTCATCTTTGGTCAGAACCGATGATGACTTTGACTCAATGCTAGATAGTTTGTAGACAACCAATCAGTGACATATATGGAAAATATGTTTAGTGAACCGATGTAGTCTGATGGAGTAGGGATTCTGGGAAAGAGTATTTAATAGATAAACCTTTGACTCTCTGATCCATCCGTATCATCAGCGTCAGTCTGATGCCCCACTTTTAAGCCAAGGGGACAAGACATTATACTCTTTGCTCCAAAATGAGCACTTCTTCCTCAAGACCAGATGGCTGTGCTCTTCAGTGTGTGTGGGTGAACTAATTTTGTCGTCTGGTTTGATATTGCTTGTCGTACCCTCTGGGGAAGAGCTATTAGTAGTGTACACACGGCGAATTCGGTGTGGGTGTTGTTATCTCTACAAAATCCTCAATTCGTTCAGGATTCCCCGCAGATGTTGACTTAGAAAAAAGGTGGCGTGAGTTTTAGAAGCGTGGTGAGACGAAGGGCAATTGAGAGTTTAGATTTTCGTTTAAGATACCATTTGACAAGCAAATGCACAGGGCTTGGTGTGACATGGTGTGATGTACAGAGCATCTGACTGCATGTTGTTTAACCTGTCATCTTTTCTGCAGCGAAGTAACAATGTGTGTGTCTGCGAGTGTGTGTGCGTGTGTGTGTGCGTGTGTGTGTGTGTGTGTGTGTGTGTGTGTGTGTGTGTGTGTGTGTGTGTGTGTGTGTGGGTCAGACCAGTCTTCTTTATCTCATACATAATATAATGGCCTCACCGACACAACTGTTACATTGGTAAATAATGCAGTAGGGAGGAAAATAATGTCTCAAGGTCTAGTTGGGGCAATGGTAATGATGGTGATGGACTGTTCACTGTAGTTAAAAAGCTGCTATTGTACTGTTCACTGTTTGAGTCATTCAGTACAAACAGGGTCAAGGATTTTCCTAGATATTTTATATATATATATATATATATATATATATATATATATATACACAGTTTAAGACGGAAGTTTACATGCACCTTAGCCAAATTATCACGATCGTCTAATGAGGAGGACCAAGGCGCAGCGTTGAAAGCGAACATATTTATTAAATTGGAATGATCACACGATCAAAACAACTGACGATAACGTGATGTCTACGGTTTTACACAAACCAACATAGAACAAGAAACCACAAACACAAAGTGAAAGACAGACAGCTAAATATGGCTCCCAATCAGAGACAACCAGCTGACACTCGTTGCCTCTGATTGGGAGTCACTCAGGCCAACATAGAAATCCAAACATAGAATTACACACCCTGGCTCAACATAACAGTGTCCCCAGAGCCAGGGCGTGACAGTACCCCCCCCCCTAAAGGCGCGGACTCCGACCGCGCCAACTAAATACCACAGGGGAGGGACCGGGTGGGCACTCCGCCTCGGCGGCGGATCCGGCTCCGGGCCTGATCCCCACTCCCTCTCCAACCCCCCAAAGTACCCCTGGTCCGGTCTGGCCCCGCTGGCCGGAGCTGGACTGCACACTGATGGAGCGGATTGCTCCAGCTCCGGCGTAACGCATCTGACCGGTGCCGGACCAGGCACCAGTGGAACAGGCACGGGCCGTGCCGGACCGACGACGCACACCACTGGCCTGGTGTGGGGAACAGGCACGGGCCGTGCTGGACTGACGACGCACACCACTGGCTTGGCGCGGGGAGCAGGAGCGGGCCGGACAGGGCTGACGATACGCACCACAGACTTGGTGCGGGGAGCAGGAATGGGCCGGACTGGGCTGGCGACGCGCACCACAGACTTGGTGCGGAGAGCAGGAATGGGCCGGACTGGGCTGGCGACGCGCACCACAGACTTGGTGCGGAGAGAAATCCAAACATAGAATTACACACCCTGGCTCAACATAACAGTGTCCCCAGAGCCAGGGCGTGACACAAATACATTTAAACTCAGGTTTTCACAATTCCTGACATTTAATCCTAGTACAAATTACCTGTATTAGGTCAGTTAGGAAGACCACTTTATTTTAAGAATGTGAAATGTCAGAATAATAGTAGAGAGAATGATTTATTTCAGTTTTTATTTCTTTCATCACATTCCCAGTGGGTCAGAAGATTACATACTCTCAATTAGTATTTGGTAGCATTGCCTTTAAATTGTTTAACTTGGGTCAAACGTTTCGGGTAGCCTTCCTCAAGCTTCCCACAATAAGTTGGGTGAATTTTGGCCCATTCCTCCTGACAGAGCTGGTGTAACTGAATCAGGTTTGTAGGTCTCCTTGCTCGCACACGCTTTTTCAGTTCTGCCCACAAATTTTCTATAGGATTGAGGTCAGGACTTTGTGATGCCCACTCCAATACCTTGACTTTGTTGTCCTTAAGCCATTTTGCCACAACTTTGGAAGTATGCTTGGGGTCATTGTTTAAATTTTTTGTCCATTTGGAAGACCCATTTGCGACCAAGCTTTAACTTCCTGACTGATGTCTTGAGATGTTGCTTCAATATATCCACATAATTTTTCTTCCTCATGATGCCATCTATTTTGTGAAGTGCACCAGTCCCTTTTTCCTCCAAACATAACGATGGTCATTATGGCCAAACAGTTCTATTTTTGTTTCATCAGACCAGAGGACATTTCTCCAAAAAGTACGATCTTTGTCCCCATGTGCAGTTGCATACCGTAGTCTGACTTTTTTATGGCGGTTTTGGAGCAGTGGCTTCTTCCTTGCTGAGCGGCCTTTCAGGTTATGTCGATATAGGACTCGTTTTGCTGTGGATATAGATACTTTTGTACCTGTTTCCTCCAGCATCTTCACAAGGTCCTTTGCTGTTGTTCTGGAATTGATTTGCACTTTTCGCACCAAAATACATCCATCTCTAGGAGACAGAACGTGTCTCCTTCCTAAGCGGTATGACTTGCGTACTTTTGTTTGTACAGATGAACACGGTACCTTCAGGCGTGAACCAGACTTGTGGAGGTCTACAATTTTTTTTCTGAGGTCTTGGCTGATTTATTTTGATTTTCCCATGATGTCAAGCAAAGAGTTTGAAGGTAGGCCTTGACATATATCCACAGGTACACCTCCAATTGACTCAAATGATGTCAATTAGCCTATCAGAAGCTTCTAAAGCCATGACATCGTTTTCTGGAATTTTCCAAGCTGTTTAAAGGCACAGTCAACTTAGTGTATGTAAACTTCTGACCCACTGGAATTGTGATACAGTGAATTATAGGTGAAATAATCTGTCTGTAAACAATTGTTGGAAAAATTAATTGTGTCATGCACAAAGTAGATGTCCTAACTGACTTGCCAAAACTATAGTTTGTTAACAAGAAATTTGTGGAGTGGTTGAAAAATTAGTTTTAATGACTCCAACCTAAGTGTATGTAAACTTCCGACTTCAACTGTATATATATATAATATATATATATATATATATATATATATATATATATATACACACACTACCAGTCAAAAGTTTGGACACACCTACTCATTCAAGGGTTTTTCTTTATTTTTACTATTTTTTACATTTTAGAATAATAGTGAAGACATCAAAACTATGAAATAACACATATGGAATCATGTAGTAACCAAACAAGTGTTAAACAAATCAAAATATATTTGTGTGTGTGTATATACAGTGGGGGAAAAAAGTATTTAGTCAGCCACCAATTGTGCACGTTCTCCCACTTAAAAAGATGAGAGAGGCCTGTAATTTTCATCATAGGTACACGTCAACTATGACAGACAAAATGAGGAAAAAAAATCCAGAAAATCACATTGTAGGATTTTTAATGAATTTATTTGCAAATTATGGTGGAAAATAAGTATTTGGTCAATAACAAAAGTTTCTCAATACTTTGTTATATACCCTTTGTTGGCAATGACACAGGTCAAACGTTTTCTGTAAGTCTTCACAAGGTTTTCACACACTGTTGCTGGTATTTTGGCCCATTCCTCCATGCAGATCTCCTCTAGAGCAGTGATGTTTTGGGGCTGTCGCTGGGCAACACAGACTTTCAACTCCCTCCAAAGATTTTCTATGGGGTTGAGATCTGGAGACTTGCTAGGGCACTCCAGGATCTTGAAATGCTTCTTACGAAGCCACTCCTTCGTTGCCCGGGCGGTGTGTTTGGGATCATTGTCATGCTGAAAGACCCAGCCACGTTTCATCTTCAATGCCCTTGCTGATGGAAGGAGGTTTTCACTCAAAATCTCACGATACATGGCCTCATTCATTCATTCCTTTGCACGGATCAGTCGTCCTGGTCCCTTTGCAGAAGAACAGCCCCAAAGCATGATGTTTCCACCCCCATGCTTCACAGTAGGTATGGTGTTCTTTGGATGCAACTCAGCATTCTTTGTCCTCCAAACACGATGAGTTGAGTTTTTACCAAAAAGTTCTATTTTGGTTTCATCTGACCATATGACATTCTCCCAATCCTCTTCTGGATCATCCAAATGCACTCTAGCAAACTTCAGACGGGCCTGGACATGTACTGGCTTAAGCAGGGGGACACGTCTGGCACTGCCGGATTTGAGTCCCTGGCGGCGTAGTGTGTTACTGATGGTAGGCTTTGTTACTTTGGTCCCAGCTCTCTGCAGGTCATTCACTAGGTCCCCCCGTGTGGTTCTGGGATTTTTGCTCACCGTTCTTGTGATCATTTTGACCCCACGGGGTGAGATCTTGCGTGGAGCCCCAGATTGAGGGAGATTATCAGTGGTCTTGTATGTCTTCCATTTCCTAATAATTGCTCCCACAGTTGATTTCTTCAAACCAAGCTGCTTACCTATTGCAGATTCAGTCTTCCCAGCCTGGTGCAGGTCTACAATTTTGTTTCTGGTGTCCTTTAACAGCTCTTTGGTCTTGGCCATAGTGGAGTTTGGAGTGTGACTGTTTGAGGTTGTGGACAGGTGCCTTTTATACTGATAACAAGTTCAAACAGGTGCCATTAATACAGGTAACGAGTGGAGGACAGAGGAGCCTCTTAAAGAAGAAGTTACAGGTCTGTGAGAGCCAGAAATCTTGCTTGTTTGTAGGTGACCAAATACTTATTTTCCACCATAATTTGCAAATAAATTCATAAAAAAATCCTTCAATGTGATTTTCTGGATTTTTTTTCCTCAATTTGTCTGTCATAGTTGATGTGTACCTATGATGAAAATTACAAGTCTCTCTCATCTTTTTAAGTGGGAGAACTTGCACAATTGGTGGCTGACTAAATACTTTTTTTCCCCACTGTATAAAGAATGCCTTCAGACACATTTTAAAAGATAAGGAAAGATTAAGTTACATATCATATGTTTAAGCATAGACGGGTTGGTTGTTTAGTAACAAAACTGAAGCGTGCGAAACTATGGGGCAAAACAGACGGGGTTGTTGACAACATGTAAACTATATTTAGTATCCAAATGTTTATTGAATATATAAATACATTTGCACAATGAGCACTTGTTGTCTCTCAAATACATTATTACAGTTGTTGGTTAGATAGCTAGCAAATCTTAGCCATATTAGCATGGACATGAAATCAGTCAAAACACCTCAAAACAGGACATGGTATCAAGAACAAGGTAAAACTTGCTGAAACGAGCCACCTACGATTTCCCACATGGCAGCTTCTTGTCATTGTTGCTAGCTGTCTGACCCTTCAGAATTATAACAAAGCAAGGCTTCCGCCCCCATCGATGGGTGCGCATCATTTTCGTGACGTTGTCAGCCAACCCGTCTATACAACATAATGTTACTTCAATACAAAAGCAAACACACAATAGCCTAACATTTTCAGGTGATTAGGTGATTCTATACATAGCATTAACCTCAAGGGTGGGGGTGAGTTTAACAGCACTAATCTGTTAACCTGTGGTCCTCTGTAGCTCAATTGGTTGAGCATGGCGCTTGTAACGCCAGGGTAGTGGGTTCGATCCCCGGGACCACCCATACGTAAAAATGTATGCACACATGACCGAAAATCTCTTTGGATAAAAGCGTCTGCTAAATGGCATATTATAATGTGGGGGAGAGGTTAACCGTACTAATCTGGTGGGGGTGTGGTTAACTGTACTAATCTGGAGGAAGTGGGGGTGAGATTAACACTACTAATCTGGAGGAAGTGGGGGTGAGGTTAACAGCACTAATCTGGAGGAAGTGGGGGTGAGGTTAACAGCACTAATCTGGAGGAAGTGGGGGTGAGGTTAACAGCACTAATCTGGAGAAAGTGGGGGTGAGGTTAACTACTAATCTGGAGGAAGTGGGGGTGAGGTTAACTGTGCTAATCTGGAGGAAGTGGGGGTGAGGTTAACTACTAATCTGGAGGGGGTGAGGTTAACCGTGCTAATCTGGAGGAAGTGGGGGTGAGGTTAACTACTAATCTGGAGAAAGTGGGGGTGAGGTTAACTACTAATCTGGAGGAAGTGGGGGTGAGGTTAACTGTGATAATCTGGAGGAAGTGGGGGTGAGGTTAACTACTAATCTGGAGGAAGTGGGGGTGAGGTTAACCGTGCTAATCTGGAGGAAGTGGGGGTGAGGTTAACTACTAATCTGGAGGAAGTGGGGGTGAGGTTAACTACTAATCTGGAGGAAGTGGGGGTGAGGTTAACTGTGCTAATCTGGAGGAAATGGGGGTGAGATTAACTGTGCTAATCTGGAGGAAGTGGGGTTCTCCTAGATCTAAGATTAAAGGGGAAGTTCAGTATTTTACAACATATAATGTTAGATGGTTCCTCACCCTGAAAGTAGTCTAACATCATGTTGTAAAATACTACCCCTTTAAAATAAATATTTTTATAAACCCCCTGTGTGTAAGACTGGGTATAAATTATTCAAACAAATAATGGCTCTATATTCATATAATACATTATTCCTCACAGGTGGAAAGCATTTCCTAGATGACTAACATTATTACATTTTCAGTGAGTTACTACTACCTCACTGACTTAAATCAATGTGGATTGATGGATTCAGCCAGTGCAAAACCCACTACTGTGAGGACAGAGAGGAGCCTCATGGGGATTATGAGTCTGTGATCCTGATTAAGTTACCTGACAGACAGGTACGTGACCTGCAGACTGCATCACGACGCTCGTTTCCTAGTTCTATCTATGCTAGACTGAGATGAACGCACACACACACACGTATACTCATACACACACACACACGTATACTCATACACACACACACGTATACTCATACACACACACACACGTATACTCATACACACACACACGTATACTCATACACACACACACACACACGTATACTCATACACACACACACACGTATACTCATACACACACACACGTATACTCATACACACACACGTATACTCATACACACACACACACGTATACTCATACACACACACACGTATACTCATACACACACACACACGTATACTCATACACACACACACACGTATACTCATACACACACACACACACGTATACTCATACACACACACACGTATACTCATACACACACACACACGTATACTCATACACACACACACGTATACTCATACACACACACACACGTATACTCATACACACACACACGTATACTCATACACACACACACACGTATACTCATACACACACACACGTATACTCATACACACACACACGTATACTCATACACACACACACACGTATACTCATACACACACACACACGTATACTCATACACACACACACACGTATACTCTCCTGAGTGGCGCAGTGGTCTAAGGCACTGCATCGCAGTGCTAACTGTGCCACTAGAGATCCTGGTTCGAATCCAGGCTCTGTCGCAGCCGGCCGCGACCGGGAGACTCATGGGCGGCGTACAATTGGCCCAGCATTGTCCAGGGTAGGGGAGGGAATGGCCGGCAGGGATGTAGATCAGTTGATAGAGCATGGCGTTTGCAATGCCAGGGTTGTGGGTTCGATTCCCACGGGGGGCCAGTATAAAAAAATATGTATTCACTAACTGTAAGTCGCTCTGGATAAGAGCGTCTGCTAAATGACGTAAATGTATACTCATACACACACACACACACGTATACTCATACACACACACATTCTCTGTGTGGCAATTCAGCTCCGCCATTAGCAGGGGAATGACAGCTGAATATAGACAAGGGCTAAGTGTCATGTGCCATCTGCGAAACTGATAAGGAAGTAAAGGGAAAGGAAAGGAGGATACCTAGTCAGTTGTACAACTGAATGCATTCAATTGAAATGTGTCTTCCAGCATGGTAAGGTTGCAAAATTACGGCAACTTTCCCAGAAATCCTGGTTGAAGGATTCCGGATTTCCTATTCCCTCCTGATTCCGGGAATCTTCCAACTGGGATTTCTGGGAAACCAGGGAATTTTGGAAAAGTTACTGGAATTTTGCAACCTTAGGCATGGGGCATTGTGCCGCCAGAAGATCTATGGTGGCAAAGTCTCAGTTGGCTGTGATCTACTGCAACGCGCCTTCAATTTACCTGCACGGGAGACAACTAATCAGAGGGGAGTAGGGGATTTTGAATGCCAAAAGGCCTGTGAGGTTGGGATCGGTTGGGGACTGAATGGGAGACTTTTGAGGGAGGAAATACTCTGCTGTTTAGGAGGAATGTTGATAGACCTTTGTCGATTGGGGAGGAGGCGATGGTCTATACATTGAATCATAGTCAATGGCATTGATGAACCTAAAATACAGTATGTTAGCAAGCTCCTAAGCAGTAGTAATCATGTATTTAAACAAGACAACTGATGTTTCCCCTTAATTGGCAAAACATTTAAAAAACAATAATGAGCATGTTGGTGACATATCTGGTTATATGGCAGACGTTCCTTAACTGTTGTCAGTAAATATAACACATGCTTCTGTGTATATTTTAGAACCAGGTACAAGGTCAATAAATACTGCGTATGATACAATACACCATACCTTCTCGCTTATTACATAAGCCTTTTAGTGAATACCAGCGTAGTTGGAATATAAAATAAAGTATTTGACTATTTACTCATACAGGGGATTTTGTAAGGGTTGGGGTGAGGTGTGACCCAGGTGCGGTGCAGGATATACAGTAGGCAGTAGGCAGAGATGGTGAAACAAGGATCTTTACTGGTGGTCCTGAAGCCAAAATAATGGACTTATCACGATAAAAGAAAGGCGGAGCAAATAAGTCTAAAAAAAATACGAAATACTACCTACGACTGAAACACATAACGAAACAGGGAGAACACTTCTCAAGTACCTGTACATAGGTCTCCGATCAGACACTGAGTAGTACTGCTGGACATAGAGAAACTAGCAGAGAAAACTGAGCAAGGGAAGTGAGGGCATAAATACACAGGTGAACCGATAGACACAGGTGACACCAATAGGATGATGATTAGTCCCGACTGTGAGTGAGGAGGTGCCTAAGGTTGTCGGAGGATGACACCTAGTGGGTCGCTCCGGAACTGCGACCCCCTCTTGTAACAGGGTATAGTCCAAGGAGACAGAGTTGGAGGTTATGTAAATAACTGTACTCTAACTGGGCTCCCAGGAACTGGCTGCCAACAGAACATATGCCAACCGCACATTGATTTTCTAAATCCAATTGAAGTGAAAGCCCAGCAACACTAATTTGCATTACGCTAGAAGTGTTTGCCCTATGGAAGCGGTATTGATTCTCACAACAATATATATATATATATATATATATATATATATATATATATATATATATATATATATTATTATTATTATTTATTTAATCATATTTTTCTGTCTGTGCGAGACCCTTTCAACGGACCAGGTTCTTCTAATTGATTTAATAGGCCGAGGAGAGGAGACCACATGTGGGGTGCATGAGAACAAGCTTTCAGACTCTCTGTCTAATGAATTAAGCTGTACATTATGTATGGTGTATTCGAATGGGATTGTGTTAACTGCACTCAGCAGCCAGGGCTTCTCCCTTGCCACAGACATCTAGACGTGGTGTGCACAAGTCGGGTCTCCCGACAGCCATGTGTAATTACAAAGAGATGCTGGGGTTTGATTCAACATCAGGTTACTAGTCAGCTCTTGCGTTATCATACTCCCAAGTTACGTTCATCACTAGGCTTTTGGTGTGAGGAAGCCTGGAAATCAAAGCTAGTAGTAGGGTGGAGGGAATTCAATGCAGCAATTAGGGCAAATCTGTTGTACTGTAGACATGGATGGACAAATCAGGTTGAGAGAATGGGGCTTCCAAAGTACCCATGTAGGTTCTTCTTAGAGAGACAGCTGAATTGGCCTTCAGACCCAACCCCTTGGATCCAGCCTGTATTTATCCCATTGGCCATATCATTTCTAGGGGTGCAGTTGCTTTAGTAGTCTACAATGAATTGAAGTTATTAAGTCAGTCTCAGGTCAGGCCATCTCTTCGATAATCCTTCTCACGCTTTCTGAGGTGATGATCTTGACCCAATGGCCCATGTCTTGTGTTTATCTAGTGCAGTGTTTCCCAACTCCAGTCCTCCAGTATACCCAATAGCACACATTTCTGTTGTAGCCCCGGACAATAAAACACCTGATTTAACTCATTGAGGGCCTGATGATTGGTTGACAAGTTGAATCAGGTATGCTTGTCCGGGGCTACAATAAAAATGTGTACTGTAGGGGGTACTGGAGGACTGGAGTTGGCAACCACTGATCTAGTGGACTTGTCCTATGAGAACAATATACCGTATACTATGATGCTGCCAGGCTGTCCTGGTATGAGGTGGAGTAGGATGAACTTGGATAGCACAGGGCTTCCTGTACTAAAATGGTTTCAGCAGACAGGAAATGTGGAGGTTTATTTACAAGTTATTAGGTGGATGACATCACAGAATGACAAGTGTGGTCATCTATTCTAAGTGCTGTTATTACACTCAGACATTAGGGATGATTACCGCTGCCACAGCAATACCATAATACATATTAATGATCTTCTACAATTTGTGTCAATTTTGTATTGCGACAACTTCAGAGTTCTGTAAGTACGAACTAGTACAAGCTCAATGCATTGTTCATTTCCAACCCCCCTCGAATTGACTGAGAGATAGCCTTTGGAGGAACACCATTTTCAAAGGGCACTCCATCCCTCTCTGGTTAATTGGGCTCATAATGATAATGAAGTGTAATTATAATGTGTTCATTTTATTACCAATGTTCCATTGATACAGTGTCCCTTTCAACTAGGCGACAGTGATTTTTACATTTAGTTCATAGTAAAGCCAAGCAACTGTAATGTATCTCTACAACACAAAATAACTAAAATCACGTTTCTGTGTAAGCTCTCTCTCAGCATAGCAATTAAGCCTGGGGACAAGGTTTACATTTGAGAGACGCACTGAGAGGTTTCTGAGGTTGGGGTCTGGAAGAATCTCAAACTCATCCTACTAGTAAAGGATACTGATTATCTCAAATAAGCAGTGTTTCTCATCCATAGCAGGGAGGATAACACGCTAATCAAAGATGGAGATATCCACATTTCAAGATTGCAGCAATTATACCAGTGTGTTATTTGCATAAAAATAACTTGATGACATGCTTCTGAGTCTCTCTCTCTCCCCCACCAGCCCCGCTTTTGTGCAAATATAATTTTCTAAATTTTACTGCTGCGTGATGTCATTTACAGCAAATAAATATTATTTGATCATCTTGGATGACATATGATAATGTAATTTTGCTCTCATGCAGTTCACAATGCCTCGTTGATAAATTAGCCCTACATGGTTTCCTAGAGTGAATTATCTATTAATGAGCTTCTCATCGGTGGCTGCAGAGATTATACTGAGGCCCAGTGGCTTCTGTAGGGAGAAGAAATGTCAACACGATGAAATAGGACAGAGCTAGCTTCACATGGTAAAAGCCATCGTTAAATCACCTCTTGTATTCTGCAAACGTCTCACTGTTTTCCCTGTGCTACCATTTATATGTCTATCTTGAACAACATAGTTGGCATTTCTTATCAACTTTTACCATTTTATATTTTTGCTAACGATACTCACTTGTGTAGACAGTACACCTGTTCTATAGTATGCTATGGACAAACTATGGTTATTATGCAATCCCATATCGCTTGAAAACCGTTACTGTGCTAATGGAATGAAACGTACATGATTTGTAATAGTGACATACTGCCATCCAGTGACAAAAGAGGGACATTGTAAACAGAGCCAGTAAAATAAGGTTTACTGTGCTTTTATAATTGGGCATAGAAGCCCTCTACTAGACAAACTCAAATGATGTATGGTAGAGTACAGTATCTGTGTGAGGGCCTCACTTTACAATAAAGTGTCACTGATACTTATAGTAGTTACATAGGTACAGAATGTACAGTGTTAGCACAGTTTACACTGATTTATTATAAGTATTATGTAACACTGTAATTACACTGTACCTGCCTATGGTAATTGGACTGACATATACATCCATATCTTTAGGGATGTATAAAGGTGCTAGCCTCGTAATCACCAGACTGATGCAGCAACCATTTGTGTAAAGCGTGTGGGATCAGGCAGCTCACAAGGCTATAAAAGTACATGTAAACGGCTAAATATATCAACAGTCTACAGATTTTGTCTTGGCAGAAATCATCATTGGGATACATGAAGGTGCCCTTACCACCTGAGTTACTTATGGAGCAGTAGTCACCTGCAGCTTTTGGAGAGTAAGGGATTGCAGGCTTTTGTTTCAGCCCAACACTGATTCCTTTCATCATCATGATTAGCTGGATCAAGGTGTGCATGTTCTGGGCTGGATCAAATGCCTGGACACCCTGCAGGACTAGATAGAGTTTGTGACCACCATAAAGACATGCTCTATGCAGAATGGTAGTGGAACTTACATTACTGCCCTCTTCTGGCAACAAAAAATATATATACTTTTGTTTCAAGTCATTCTCTCTGCTGGGACCTCTACTCCCACATGAAAAAAATACTATAGGAAAGGGAAAGGGGGTACCTAGTCAGTTGCACAACTGAATGCATTCAACCAAAATGTGTCTTCCACATTTAACCCAACCCCTCTGAATCAGTATACTATGGTATAAATACTGTAGTATTACTATATTTATATTCTATAGTATTCACTGTAGCGTTTTTGCAGACTTTACTGTAGTAAACTGTAGTATTTACAGTTTACTAGAGTATAAATACTGTGGTATTAGTATAGTAAAAAAAAAACTATAGTATATACTATAGCAATCACTGTAGTGTTTTTGCAGACGTTACTGTAGTATCGGTCGCTCCTGCCAAGTGGCGTGGCGAGAAGCTGTCTCCGCACCATGTGCTCTCACCACTGGTGTCCCCCAGGGCTCAGTTCTAGGCCCTCTCCTATTCTCGCTATACACCAAGTCACTTGGCTCTGTCATATCCTCACACGGCCTCTCCTATCATTGCTACGCTGACGATACACAACTAATCTTCTCCTTTCCCCCTTCTGATAACCAGGTGGCGAATCGCATCTCTGCATGTCTGGCAGACATATCAGTATGGATGACGGATCACCACCTCAAGCTGAACCTTGGCAAGATGGAGCTGCTCTTCCTCCCCGGGGAAGGACTGCCCGTTCCATGATCTCGCCATCACGGTTGACAACTCCGTTGTGTCCTCCTCCCAGAGTGCGAAGAGCCTTGGCGTGACCCTGGACAACACCCTGTCGTTCTCCGCTAACATCAAGGCGGTGACCCGATCCTGTAGGTTCATGCTCTACAACATTCGGAGAGTACGACCCTGCCTTACACAGGAAGCGGCACAGGTCCTAATCCAGGCACTTGTCATCTCCCGTCTGGATTACTTCAACTCGCTGTTGGCTGGGCTCCCTGCCTGTGCCATTAAACCCCTACAACTCATCCAGAATGCCGCAGCCCGTCTGGTGTTCAACCTTCCCAAGTTCTCTCACGTCACCCCGCTCCTCCGCACACTCCACTGGCTTCCAGTTGAAGCTCGCATCTGTTACAAGACCATGGTGCTTGCCTATGGAGCTGTGAGGGGAACGGCACCTCCGTACCTTCAGGCTCTGATCAGTCCCTACACCCAAACGAGGGCATTGCGTTCATCCACCTCTGGCCTGCTGGCTCCCCTTCCTCTGCGGAAGCATAGTTCCCGCTCAGCCCAGTCAAAACTGTTCGCTGCTCTGGCACCCCAATGGTGGAACAAGCTCCCTCACGACGCCAGGACAGCGGAGTCACTCACCACCTTCCGGAGACATTTGAAACCCCACCTCTTTAAGGAATACCTGGGATAGGATAAAGTAATCCTTCTACCCAAAAAAAAAATTACAAAAAATAAAAAAATTTGTAAAGTGGTTATGCCACTGGCTATAAGGTGAATGCACCAATTTGTAAGTCGCTCTGGATAAGAGCGTCTGCTAAATGACATAAATGTAATTAATATAGTGTTTTTGTTTTATTATCTTTGACAGAGAAGTGGGGGCTTGCTCCTTGAGGAAACCTACTGGACAAATACTAAAAGAGCACATTTTCCATAACCTGTAGGTAGGTAGCACTGGAGTCTGAACCGATAGTTCAGAGCTTCTGCTCTTTTCTATAACCTGTATGGAAAACAATATATGGTCTATACTTGGCATGTAGGTTTCTTTACACATGGCACAAATTGGGATAATGGGGATGGGAATGGGTGGAGTATATGCAAATGAAATACTGTAGTATTACTATAGTTAAAAACCTATAGTGTTTTTGCGGACTGCAATATTTTTGCGGACGCTGTAGTAATTACTACATCGTTTTTTAGCGGATAATACTGTTGTATTCTACAGGATACTATGAAATTCTATAGTAAGTACTACACGTGATCAAGGGATACTATAGTGTGTAGTATAGTATTCTACACTATACTACAAAATTCTATAGTAAGTACTACATGATCGAGGCATACTACAGTGTGTAGTATAGTATTCTACATTATACTACAAAATGCTATGGTAAGTACTACATGATCAAGGGATACTACAGTGTGTAGTATAGTATTATATAGTATACTACAAAATTCTATAGTAAGTACTACATGATCGAGGGATACTACAGTGTGGAGTGTAGTATTCTACAGTATAGTACAGTTTACTACATAATACTATAGCAAGTACTGTAGTATTCTATAGTAAACTGAAATATTTGGGCTGGTCTTTGAGATCTAGCTATAGTTAGTTCCAACAGCATACTGTAGCTCTCAGGGCCTTGAGCCATAATGGAAGACTGGGACCACTACTGGTCTCTGAGATCTAGCTATAGTTAGTTCCAACAGCATATACATGTAGCTCTCTGGGCTTTGAGCCATAATGGATGAACAGCCGGGTTGAACATGACATCAGGCTTATAGTATTTCCTTTAAAATTATGTGTATTCTCCTTCAGGCTCCAGATGAGTGTATCAGTGTGACTCTTTTAACAGTGACAACACTGACATACTGTTAACAATAAGCAGATAGGTTCCCTCATTATGACCCCCAGCCATATATGGCTATAGGTCTGTCCGATGGTGTCCTCCTTACTGTATCCATGCGAGTTGTTCGGCTTTAGATACAGAAAAGCTGGGTTACACGTCCTTTGACCTGGGTACTTGATGTCATAATAACAAGCCAACCTGTTAATCTGCAGCATTATAACTTCTGACACCACCAGCTGTCACGCGATGGTGCCCCTCAGTCTCTCCCCCATACCATTACTAATGATTCATGATTTAAAGGAAAGAGGATGCAGGCTACAGAAGCACATTTCTATGCATTATTTAGCTTTATTAAGGTTTACAGAGCCATTAAAGCAATTTGCCCTGTCCCTGTGGACAGTAAAAACTTTATTTGATTAATTTAAAACATGGAACTTTTTCTAAGGGTAAAATTGGAGAGTGCTCTGCAATGCATTGCCTGTGACTTTTAACTTATTTCTTAAGTTCACCATGAATTTGACCATAATAGTGCTATATTTGTAGGCTTTATTACAAACACATTGGCATAGAGAGCACATTGATTGGTAGGCCTAAATGCCACGTAGGGAATTAACACCAATATTACACACGTCACTTCTTTGAGTGAAGTTGAACCCATTACTCGAAATATAATTTAAAAAACCCTTTCAATAACAAGAGAAAACGTTTAGGGAAAATCGACGTCATTAGCACATTGAATCCCAGTAATTTGTTGTTTCTCCTTCAGCATCCTTTTGGAATAGGTCCTTACATTTAATTCATTAGAGTGCATGCCCTTTACTTCCGATATCTTATTACTTTGAAAATAGGCTTTAGGAAACAATTTGCGGTTTCCTTTTGTCGCAGTGTCAAAGTAAGTGGGGATGACACCCTTGTTTTTGATCACGCAGCATGAAACGCGCTTGCCTGGTCGAAAACAACTTCGCTCAGGTGAGCAAGAAAATCAGAGCTGACAACTGCGTTTCCTCTAAAGCCTCTCAGTTTAAAAAATAAGAAGCAGTCCTGTAATTAATACATGACCTCTGCATCTATAGGCTACCGCTATACCCTTTGTTTGGGCATGCAACCCTCATAGCAACCACCTTACGTTATTCTCTGCTAACTCATTAATTTTAAGACTTAGCCAACGTATAGGAGAAATTGGCTACATTGAGATTATGTAGGCTATTGCAACAATTTATTTGGCATATAAAGAGGTAAGTTACGAATAATTTTAACTGATTGCTGTTCGATGACAATGGTCTATACGACAGGGTGTAGGCATATCCGTTTAGGCCTTCGCTTGGATGAAACCACTCAGTGCAAGCCTCAGTACACTACCTGAATTCAGAAGAGATTTGAACGGAATATGTTGTAATAATATGATAATAATAATATGCCATTTAGCAGACGCTTTTATCCAAAGCGACTTACAGTCATGCGTGCATACATTTTTTTTTTTTTGTGTATGTCCTCATTTGTTTGTATGAACCGACATGTAGGCTAATAGAAAATACATTTTAAAGTAGACTTATATAGGCATACAAAATACAATCGAACTAATGGAATAGCCTTCATTTTAGTATGCAAAGTTACACTTATATTTGTTTGAATCTGAGCTCTCCAAAATAGTTTGCTTATTTTACTCTTGTATAAACTCCATAATGGTGTTATACATTAGTCTATGATAATTATAGACATATTGAGCTGCTATTGAGAGGTAGAGAAACAGTTCAATTTCAATGTTTACTGTTAAAACTGGTTAAATAACAACGAAAAATAGGAAGACACGTAATTGTTTTGTCTCTATCTTTCTCTTGTCCTGTCTTGGCTACATTATCTTTGAACCAGAACATCATGGATCAGTCTCCCCTCTGCATTCAGTTATTGGGGCCACACATGGGTTGTTTCCTGTTTTGAAATTGTACAGAAAACATATTTCTCTTTTTGCATTGTAAATTTACCGCGACAAACCAGACAATGGTATTACAGGAAGTGTTATTATTATATATGATACATGTGTTTGTTATTATTGTTATTATTGTTGTTAGTATTTTTACTATTATTATTATTATTATTATTATGCAAATAATAGTATCACAAAGTTGTGTATACTCTATTTCACACACTAATCCCACAAGGGTTTGGTCTACCAGGAAATTAGTATTTCGATTGGGAGGCTACAGGGTTCCACTTTGCAAAAAGCCTACAACATTTCCAATTAAGTCATTCCAATATAATTAAGGTATAATGATATGCATATACTAGTCTATGGTACAGTAACATAGGCCTATGTGGCACAGGTTTGTGCACAAGCACTTTGGATTGAAACGGGACACAATAGTAGCCTTGAATAAAGTTAATTCCAATTTTGCTGAACGTTAAATTACATTTCATTAGACTATTAGTAGTTTATAACCAGTGTTGGGGAGTAGTGAACTACTTGTAGTTCAACTGGTAGGCCTAATTAAACTATATTTTGCAGTAGGTTGGTGGTAGTTGAACTAAATTCAAATATTGGTAGTGTTTTCAGTAGTTCATTACTTTTTTGCCATGTATCGGTGTAGCTAACTACTGAACTAACTATACACACATGTTTTTGTTGTTGCAAAAATATAAGAAAATACGGGGGAAATAGGCAATAATTGTCTTTATTTTTCGGCATTAGACCTGACTAATTCTCATTTAAAACATAGTTGTTTTTACATATTCTGTTAACACCTAACCCCAAAGTGATCTATCTTACAATTTGTAGTCCATGGCATTTCAGATTTAGTTAAGATAATTTGTCCCGAAGTAGCTTGTCTGTTGTGAACTACTTTTTCAAAGTAGCTTTAGTTAAGTAAACTGTATTTTTCTTAACGGTAGCTTTAGTGTAGCTTAACTTCTTCTAGTGTTAAGTAATTCGTAGTTTGGTAAACTATGATTTCAGAGTAGCTTCCCCAACAATGTTTATAACTAGACTAGTATATCATGCTTCTGGCATAAACGCAAAACAATATCAGAAAACTGGCATTGAAATTCGGGGTAATTGTGGGAAATGATCGAAACAGTCCTAATTCTTCAGCAATACAGTTGAGAAAATAAATTACAGAGAAATAATTACTTTTTATTGCATTATTTTCCAATTGAATCCAAACTGATGTGAATATATCGTATACAAATAGCCTAACTGTAGGCCTAGGACGTAGCCTAGACAGCCTATGGTTATGACTGTCGAAAGTAGCCCAATGATAAACAATGAAATAGGTTTCCCCCTCTTCCCTAACATACTTTTATTAGGCTTTTGTTTATCTACTCTGATTTTTTTTTAAAGCTTAGGCTACTCCCTTCATGTGGCCATCAAAGTCAATGTCAAGTCACCCCAGATTGCAAATGCAAACATGTTTAGGCCTGCAATAGCACATAGCTTTGGGATAGTTTTAAATAAATGTTGACCCTTAACCTCTAGGCTATTAAATAGGCGCTAACTTATTCACTAAATATTTTTTTATTTATAGGCTACACGTTTGCGCATTTCATAGTATCCTTGCTCTTGAGGCAGAAATATTTAAAGTTAATTAATAGTTTCAGTATCTAGGCCACCATTCTCTCTGAGCCTATAGGCCACTTCTGCTCTTGGCAGTCTATTATGAATTAATAAAACGCATTTTAAATGTCATCACATCTAGGCCAGTTTTCATTGCTATCCTTGAATAGATTCGGGAGCGATAAAAAAAAAATCACTTTCACCTTTTCAAAAGAGGTAGATTCGGGTCAGATGTGCGGTAATATTCCGAGGGCGGTGGAGGCAGGAGGAAAAAGGACTCGCGTGACAAGCAGAGGGAAGACAAGACTTTCCCGGGCAATCGGGTATCGTCGAGGCACACATTAAAAGTAGACCCTTTCATCTTTCATGTCGCTTCTGGTTATCTTGGCCTGCCCTTTGCCCATGTAGACTATGTTTAATCATATCAGATGTTCCTCCATTGAGTGTAGCCTCCGTGAGGAGAATCCATAGATTGTCCCAAATTGATTGAAAGAAGGTAGGCCACAACGTGGACATCTTATTTCAGCTTTTTAAAGACTTGCTTTATTTCGATTGTTGGATGGGGAGAGAGAAAGAGACAGCGAGAGAGAGACAGCGAGAGAGAGAGAGAGAGAGAGAGAGAGAGAGAGAGAGAGAGAGAGAGAGAGAGAGAGAGAGAGAGAGAGAGAGAGAGAGAGAGAGAGAGAGAGAGAGAGAGAGAGAGAGAGAGAGAGAGAGAGAGAGAGAGTGTGAGTATGGGGATGTTGACATGTTAAATGTATTTCTAATGATAATAAAACTACTAATGCTACTACTAATATGAGTATTGTTATTATTATTATTATTATTATTATTATTATTAGATTCGATTATTATTATTATTATTGATGATAATAGTATCCACTAGTATCCTAATATAATATTTAAAAGTTGTTTTAAAACCATGATAAATGTCTCAGTTAGGGGTTATAACTTAAACCAAACCACAAGTCATGCGTGCAAGAGCAAGTAGGGTCCTTTTTCATTCTTATTTGAGGAAACTATGATTGCCTCAAAGGTATAATAGTATCAAGCTGTTTGAATATTTAGAGAACCCAATATCTTGTGATGTAACTTGATATAAATTGACTGATCTTGGTTAATTTTAAGTTAAGGCCCACGCTGCAACAAACTATCCCACCCCCCATGATCAATAATTAAGCTTAATTAGTCGAGTAAGATTGATTATATGAAGCGCCCAATCATAAACAATAAAATGGTGCACCCAGTAAAAAATCTAAAGTTTAGACTTTTTTAAACGTTTAAGGAAGGCGTACCTGCGTAACTGAACATCAAACCTGTTTATTTTATTGTTGTTTTCTCTAACCTGCGTGTTTTGCCATCAATCTGCTACTGTGGCCAAAATATATTGCAGCATCAAGTTCTGTCATCACCAAGATAGTGGGACAGTGTTGCCCACGGCACAAATACTTCTCAGTTCAGATTAGATTTCTTGGGGCCAAATGATGTGCACTAACTAGGATATTATATTGCAGTCCAATCAATAACTGTTAGGCCTATTCAATGAATCTGTCATTTCAGAGGAAACTATGAAAACAGTTTTATCACAAGGTGTAAAGTTGCATTATTCTAATTTAATAGGGGACAAAATAATCCTATTTTAACAGGTGTAGGCTTGCTCCTTATCGAAAACCAAATGTGGTAATAGCTTATCACATGTAAAACCCTTTTACTATAATGTAGCCTCAACCATATATGCTTCACTAGGCCAATAAAAATACTTATTATGTATTTTCCTTATCCTCATGACTTAAAATCCCATTGAAGGAAACATACATGCCGCATAATAGCCAATACTCTCAGTGATGGCTTCATGGCATGGTTTATTGAAAAAGATGGACCTTGTGTATAAGCTAATATGACAGAAGTGCTTTGACCTTGGGGGCAGTGTACTTCCGCCTCAGCTGCCTTTTTCCATGCTACCTTGAGAGTGTGCTCTCCTCCTTTCTCACGCGATTCCTGTATTTCAGAGGAATTCGGCCCGTAGTTTAGTAGCTTTCCCCAACCAAGCAGGGTTATTTCTAGTTTACTCACCAATATAAGCTGGACCACAAAGCCTACAGGTTCAGTTTGAATGGGATGTTGGGCAAGCTGTTCAAGTTAAGATGCTTGATGCTACCAATCAACATCCAAAGCTCCTTTTGTGGCCTATAAATCGTCCATTAGATTAGTATTGAAAATCTACAGGGTTTGTTTCCAACACATATAAACCTTAATCGAACCCAATAATGCAGTCCCACACAATTGTTAGTGTTGCAATGATCTACCTGCAAGTGATGTCAACCACATGAGAAGTGCTGTGTTAACATTTGTCCAGAGTTCCTGGCACTGCTGAAGGCATTAGTGGAATTATGGCGAGGCAAATATGCCTTGGGACTAACTCTGATATACATTGATCTAATGTCCCATAAGCCTATTTATTTCTAGTGGACTACGTAATCCATCAGAAGTGCTCCTTTGTTCAAGCCCTGAGGGATAAAACATGCTTCCTGTGTACCTGCACTTATCTCATACAGCGTAATTAACCTTGTTTTGAGTTGACCAGTTGGACGTAATGCAGGCCTATACGGTAAGGAATTCAAAGATTAGGCTGATGTTGATTCCTTCCATACACTGTGGGTTCATGGAGGGACAGGTTATGATTCAAACGGAATGCAGTAGCCTAATAACTAACTAAATAATGCCTTCAATTGTAGGGGTCATCTATGTGAATAGTTTAGTTCTATTTGGTCAATGATTGTTATCAGGAGATAATATTTGTCCCTTTCATTCCTCTTTTTTCATTAAAACTGACCCCCTGATGTAGCCAAAGGCTTTCGTTAGTAAAATACGTAAAATACCATGCATTTATGTGTCTTTTTAGTAAAGGCGTTTATATATATTTGACTTCTCGGAACTTGGCATTTGGTCTTGCCATCTCCCCAATCACAGACTTCACCCACACATGATCTGTGGGAGAGAGCAGCTCTTGGCACTAAGCTGTGATGTGCTTAAAATATCAACCCCTTTCCTCTGTTGAGCTGGCCTTAACAGGGGTTAATTTGCCGTTAAAGGGTTAAACAAACGGTCATTTGTAGTTTACGCCTAGGCGAAATCCTCTTTTGTAGGATCAAATTCTCACCTAATAACATGAAACAATTGTGTGGTAATATTATTTTAGGCTATCCTGTTTTGTGTCCAGTTTAGGCTTTAGCAATTTGTTTCAATAATGACTAAACCAAACAAATCCCAGAATGCCTTTTGGCCTGTCCTGGTGAATTGTGTCCTGGGTTCAGTGAGGTGAAAGGTAATGGGGATTAAACGGGGAAAGGTATGTGTCAGTTTCAATGGGCCTGATCTGGAGTGGTCTTTGGAGTATTTGGAGAGGGGATAAAATGCAGACTAAGGAACACTTTGATAAATTGGAGGGGGGGCGGTCCCTTTTACCCTGTGAGGTCGTCCAACTTATGAAACAACATTGCTCCATTTGATATAAACTGCCATGGAGGCAAAATGTTTAAACAGCTACAGTGGGGAGAACAAGTATTTGATACACTGCCGATTTTGCAGGTTTTCCTACTTACAAAGCATGTAGAGGTCTGTAATTTTTATCATAGGTACACTTCAACTGTGAGAGACGGAATCTAAAACAAAAATCCAGAAAATCACATTGTATGATTTTTAAGTAATTAATTTGCATTTTATTTTACCTGAAGAGAGCTGGGAACACAGTCTCAAAGAAAACCATTAGTAACACACTACGCCGTCATGGATTAAAATCCTGCAGTGCACGCAAGGTCCCCCTGCTCAAGCCAGCGCATGTCCAGGCCCGTCTGAAGTTTGCCAATGACCATCTGGATGATCCAGAGGAGGAATGGGAGAAGGTCATGTGGTCTGATGAGACAAAAATATAGCTTTTTGGTCTAAACTCCACTCGCCGTGTTTGGAGGAAGAAGAAGGATGAGTACAACCCCAAGAACACCATCCCAACCGTGAAGCATGGAGGTGGAAACATCATTCTTTGGCGATGCTTTTCTGCAAAGGGGACAGGACGACTGCACCGTATTGAGGGGAGGATGGATGGGGCCATGTATTGCGAGATTTTGGCCAACAACCTCCTTCCCTCAGTAAGAGCATTGAAGATGGGTCGTGGCTGGGTTTTCCAGCATGACAACGACCCGAAACACACAGCCAGGGCAACTAAGGAGTGGCTCCGTAAGAAGCATCTCAAGGTCCTGGAGTGGCCTAGCCAGTCTCCAGACCTGAACCCAATAGAAAATCTTTGGAGGGAGCTGAAAGTCTGTATTGCCCAGCAACAGCCCCGAAACCTGAAGGATCTGGAGAAGGTCTGTATGGAGGAGTGGGCCAAAATTCCTGCTGCAGTGTGTGCAAACCTGGTCAAGACCTACAGGAAACGTATGATCTCTGTAATTGCAAACAAAGGTTTCTGTACCAAATATTAAGTTCTACTTTTCTGATGTATCAAATACTTATGTCATGCAACAAAATGCAAATTAATTACTTAAAAATCATACAATGTGATTTTCTGAATTTTTGTTTTAGATTCCGTCTCTCACAGTTGAAGTGTACCAATGATAAAAATTACAGACCTCTACATGCTTTGTAAGTAGGAAAACCTGCAAAATTGGCAGTGTATCAAATACTTGTTCTCCCCACTGTATGTGTCAAAAATGTTATGGAAATGGAACGGAAAGCTATAAACCATGACGTAAAAATAATGTCCTGACCCAACACTTGCACTTGACCCACCCCCCTTTCTAGCTCTGACTCTGCTGATAGCAACTTTATTGTGGAAAAAGGTACTTACTATGCCTGTGATAAGAGCGAGACACAGAGAGGGATAAAGAGAGATGTATAGAGACAGACATCTCCCTGAGCATACTGCTAAATAAGACAAGTTCATCAAACGCGCCAAGCTCGAGACAAATCTAATAGCAAGGGCATTCTGGATGACTGCCCCTCTAAAGGCAGATACATCCATGATGTCTGGACCTCCGTGACCTCATATACACTGCTGCATTCTGGGCCTTAACCTCAGCAGAGTGCACTATGACAGTGACCTATTATCGTCTCTTCTGCTGCGGTAATGATACAGGAGGCTTCCCCCGACAGGCAGGCCCCTAATACAGCCCTCGTAATCCTCTGGAATCCGTAATGCAGACGGGGAGAAAACAAGAAAAACATATACGTTGCTAATGATATGGGATTGGAATTCATGGGACTATTAATGGGTTCAGTATATGGATGAGCAATATCAAGACTAAACCTGGGAATCAGAATAATCATCAGTGTACACGGCAAACGAGTTATGTGTTGATAACCCTCGTCTAGTCTAATTGAAATTGGGGGTTGGTAAATAATAATTTCAGTAAGCACATAGACTAAATCAATCTTAGACAGTAGGACTATAGCTGATTAAACTAAATGTAAAGAGATATTGTACATACTCAGAAAAGACCAAGAGTTAGTCAATTGCCATTCTTTTGGTGTTGTTTCACAAGCAAGACAGTATAGTATTTGCATATACTATAAGTAAGGGATGCAAACAAAATGTATCACAAAGATACAGTCCTCGTTTGCCCTTTTCTCTTCTCTCAGTGTTTCAAGGGAGAAGGAGAGTTTTTCATTATTGAATTCATGGCTTAAAAAGCAGCGGTGCCACCTCGAATAACGTTACATTCAAACATGACTGCCATTCTTGAAAATAAAGCTAGAAAGACAACGCCCCATTCAATTGGCTGCTCGCTGAGTGGAATGAGATCATTTCAAGGTTGCCTCGAATCGACACGAAAACATGTCTCCCTGAATTAATGTTTGTGCTGAAATCCTATAAAACACTATTTAGATACACCAATAGATTTTCTTTGTCGAAAAAGTAAATTTGATGAAGTGATTCAGTTCAAATGATCTTGGACCATGCATGTCTTTTGAAGCCCTCTACACTTTTATGGAAACTTGCCAGAAAAAAACACATTTACAAGTCAACCAGGATACCTTTACTGACTGGGGACCAAAGAAACATACAGTGGCTTGCGAAAGTATTAACCCCTTGGCATTTTTCCTATTTTGTTGCCTTACAACCTAGAAGTAAAATGGATTTTTTGGGGGTTTGTATCATTTGATTTACACATGTGTATGTAAATTGTGGTTGGACCCCAGGAAGAGTAGCTGCTGCCTTGACAGCCGCTAATGGGGATCTGTAATAAATACAAATAAAACATGCCTACCACTTTGATGCAAAATATTTTTTCTTGTGAAACAAACAAGAAATAAGACAAAAAAACAGATAACTTGAACGTGCATAACTATTCACCCAAAAGAAAGGTAACACCTGTGAGATGTATCTTGAAGTGAAATCATTAATGTGGGTATTACTGTGTCAGAGTACATCAAGCTAGAACACAGCATAAATTGGGAGGTTTTGATTCCGCCTGAAAGTAACTTCAGGTTTTATAGGGAATGCTTTATTGGACTTATGCAGCTGCAGCCCCTAAACACGATGGGACCACAGCCCAATATCTGACGAGTACTTATGTGAAGTTTGATGCCAATAAAGTAAAGTAAACCAAAGTTGTCGGGGTTTTAGTTGAAGTATGTTCAAATGGAGACATTTGGGTAGATTTGGGCACCATCAGTGCCATTTGACTTTTATCAGGTACCAGACAGCAAAAGTCATTTCATTTCACTAACATATCACTATATGTGTACATTCCATCAAAATACAACTGTTTTGATGTTGTTTCCAATGTTCTCCCAGACCTCTATACGTGTTCCCATTAAAATAAACCATACAATGGGAAAGTTTGACTCCAAACTGAGCAGATTTATTATAAACTATAAACAACAAATTTAAAAACTGTCCACACAGCCCAAAACTATAAACAATGATATGGTGTCCTTGGGTGGGTTGTCACACAAAATGTAGACCCTTTTTACCCTAAAACTTGCTGTCGTGCCAATCCTTGAAACATTTACGCTTTGATGTAATGCAAAAGGGACTTGGCACCTCCTGCAGTAGGTGTTTTTACTTTGGGGATGCCAACATCCAGACATCTCCTACAGTTCTTCCTGTCTTTGCTGGCATCATCACCATAGTATTCTGGCATGCAGGATGTTGGTGGTGGTCGTGGTGGAGGTTGTGGTTCAGACTGTTTAGCAAAGCTCACCATTTCTGTGAGTAGATTTTCCCTGAACTTCTTCTGTGTGTACGGCTTAGAGGGGTTGTTCTTATGGAGTTCTTTGTGAAGTAGGAAACTATTTACAACAGCAATATCAACAAAATGAAAAAGAAAAGTCTTATACCATTTCATCGTCTTGTGGTGAACACTGTAGTATCCAATCAATGCGTCGGCTAAAGGAAAGGGGAGACCATGACGCAGTGGTGTTGATTGTGGGGCCTGGGACTCTGGTGGGCATAAACCGGATTGGGTCTGGTCGTTCATCATTCTCTTCTCTATTATGCCACCTATCTTCTTCTTCCTCCTCTTCTTCCTCCCCAACTCTTGGAGTGGCAGGCCTACCTCCACCACGCTGACTTGGATGCGCTGACTTTGAGAAAGCTTTCCCCTTTCTTTTGGGTTGAGAGCTCTTTACAGGGGACTCAGTGTCCGATGAAGACCGTGGCCGAGGGAGGGGAGCAGAAGTGCGTTGTCTAGACAAGCGGCCTGGCTGAGGAAGAGGAGGCTCTGCCTGAGGAAGGGGAAGCTGTGGCTGAGGGGGCAGATGCTCTGGCTGTGGCTCATCACCCCTATAGTCATCTTCACTGTGCAAACAAGACAAAAGAGAAAAGAAAATCATGACTAAAACACACTTGTATTCATTCAAAACAGTCAGATATATAAAATAAATAGTTAGAACTATGAGAATGTTGACTAAAGTGATAATTCAGTGACAATAAATAATACACATAGCATTCTATTGTAAGTAAACTTGCGTGTGGGCCTCTTAGCTAAGCTAGCACTAACTAACGTTGAGCTTCAGTTACTCAAATAGATATTTTAGAATGTATGTTTTGTACTCATACAATAAATTAGTAATAGTAGTATTAGAAGTAATAAATAACAATGGGATTACACACTCTTCTGATACTTGAGTAGGGCCCTGGACACGATAACCTTCGTTCTCGTCGTTGGGGTCTGATACGTCCGGTCTAAGCAGGTCCTCATCGTCCGATTCAGAGTCAATGGGGATACATGGAGTCCAACTTTCATCTGTTACAATTAATAACGCCTCTGTAACTGTATATTTGTTACTAGAGCCTGCCATATTTTTATAAACTTTGCGTTTTCCCTCCGAAATTCAAGTGCTGTTGTGCACTCTGCGTAACCGTGCGTAATGCAGCAAGTCAACTAATATGAGACAATGAGGTGCGCATTTGGATATTTCAACAACCGGTTGGTCAATTGTGACATGTGACCCCTCTATCGAAAGCTCTGGATCAATATAATTAAATTAGCACAATTGCAAGCCACTGTGATTGCATTATATATCCAGAAAAAATGCGACAAAAGTGCCTGTTGTGATTGAAACAAACTACTGACTTCATCTTCAAACACATTCTTGGCCATGTAAAACGATGGAAACTCATTGAAATCGACTCGGAATGAGAGAGAGACACTAGAGTATCTTTTCAAGTGGTTTTATTCGATCAGACACTACTTTTGGTAACAAAAACAACAAAGGTAAGATGCAGTTTGTTGTTGTGATAAAAAAATTGAAGTTTGTTATTGACGTTCTTTGATTAATAGTTTAGTGAGTGTTGGTCATTGAGGAACACGGCTATCACTGTTGGAATCTGTGGTAGCAGCTTTCGAATGGTGTATCGTTTGTGTGGATAGGTTGAGAAAAATAAGTTATCTGTCTACGAATATACGGGCATGCACGGTTTCAAAATACAGTATTGGTTTTGCTATATGCTTATATATTTGCTTGGAGTCTGAATATTATTTCATTTGGGCAACAACAGTTTAGCTAGATTCACCGTTGAGACGCTTCTCATTCCAGTGGTGTATAACATTCAGGTAGTCACACATGTTTAAAAACCGTACTACGTCATTGTTTGAGATTGCGAGAGGAGTACCCCGGATATGGGGAACCTCGTGATGAAGAGGTTAAATGTTTCCCCTTAAACCACTTGAGTGTTGCTTTAGCAGTATACTTAGGGTCATTGTCCTGCTGGAAGGTGAACCTCCGTCCCAGTCTCAAATCTCTGGAAGACTGAAACAGGTTTCCCTCAAGAATTTCCCTGTATTTAGCGCCATCCATCATTCCTTCAATTCTGACCAGTTTCCCAGTCCCTGCCGATGAAAAACATCCCCACAGCATGATGCTGCCACCACCATGCTTCACTGTGGGTATGGTGTTATCAGGGTGATGAGAGGTGTTGGGTTTGAACCAGACATAGCATTTTCATTGATGGCCAAAAAGCTACATTTTAGTCTCATCTGACCAGAGTACCTTCTTCCATATGTTTGGGGAGTCTCCCACATGCCTTTCGGCGAACACCAAACGTGTTTGCTTATTTTTTTCTTCAAGCAATGCCTTTTTTCTGGCCACTCTTTCGTAAAGCCCAGCTCTGTGGAGTGTACGTCTTAAAGTTGTCCTATGGACAGATACTCCAATCTCCGCTGTGGAGCTTTGCAGCTCCTTCAGGGTTATCTTTGGTCTCTTTGTTGCCTCTCTGATTAATGCCCTCCTTGCCTGGTCCATGAGTTTTGGTGGGCGGCCCTCTCTTGGCAGGTTTGTTGTGGTGCCATATTCTTTCAATTTTTTAATAATGGATTTAATGGTGCTCCGTGGGATGTTCAAAGTTTCTGATATTTTTTTATAACCCTACCCTGATCTGTACTTCTCCACAACTTTGTCCCTGACCTGTTTGGAGAGCTCCTTGGTCTTCATGGTGCGGCTTGCTTGGTGGTGCCCCTTGCTTAGTGGTGTTGCAGACTCTGGGGCCTTTCAGAACAGGTGTATATATACTGAGCTCATGTGACAGATCATTTGACACTTAGATTGCACACAGGTGGACTTTATTTAACTAATTATGTGACTTCTGAAGGTAATTGGTTGCACCAGATCTTATTTAGGGGCTTCATAGCAAAGGGGGTGAATACATATGCACGCACCACTTTTCCGTTATTTATATTTTAGCATTTGTTGAAACAAGTTATTTTTTTCATTTCACTTCACCAATTTGGACTATTTTGTGTATGTCCATTACATGAAATCCAAATAAAAATCCATTTAAATTACAGGTTGTAATGCAACAAAATAGGAAAAACGCCAAGGGGGATGAATACTTTTGCAAGGCACTGTATCATTAGCTTCTTATCAGAGAATGAAGCAGGTGTGTGTACTGCCAGGTCTTCAAGCCAATTAGTGCTGGAAAATATCTCTGTGTCATAGTGATATTTTGCCTCAATTCTTTGAATAATTCTCACTTTGCGAGTATAGGGAATTACGTGTATAGGACCCCCTTCTGTTTCAAACTATAGCTCCCTACCCCTAAATTGCAATAGAAAACCTTTTGGGCTTGGTGTGCCAAAATATAATCTGAGTGGTATAGACATCATTTTTTTAGAAAAATAAAAGGTAAACAATAGCTTTTTTGAAATTGATCATAAAATTACACTTCAAGCAATAATCAAATCATAGCCGTATAACTTGACACCTAACATCACATTCTGATGACCAGTATTCAAGATGTGTTAAAAATTGTACCATTGTACAACCAAGTTTCTATGTTCATCAGGCTAATAACTTGAATATGTGCATTTTTGGGGGCCCTAAGCGAGATTTGGGTCCCCGAAAAACTGACGGCAGAGAGACACATTTTCAGCTTTAAAGTTAATGTCCTGCAATTCTACACATTTTGCCATGGTGTTCTGCAATTCTAAATGTCTAAATTGCATGTTGTATGCCCTCTTGTGTAACCTCTCCCTGACCCAGTCTGTTTCAAGCAGACCACCATAGTCCCTGTGCCCAAGAACGCCAAGGTAACCTGTCTAAATAACTATCGCCCCCGTAGCACTCACATCTGTAGCCATGAAATGCTTTGAAAGGCTGGTCATGGCTCGTATCAACACCATCATCCCAGACACCCCAGACCCACTCCAATTCGCATACCGCCCCAACAGATCTGCAGATGACGCAATCTCCATTGCACTCCACACTGCCCTTTCTCACCTGGACAAGAGGAATACCTATGTGAGAATGCTGTTAATTGATTACAGCTCAGCGTTCAACACCATAGTGCCCTCCAAGCTCATCACTAAGCTAAGGACCCTGGGACTGAACACTTCCCTCTGCAACTAGATCCTGGACTTCCTGACGGGCTTCCCCCAGGTGGTGTGGGTAGGAAACAATGTGCCATCCCCTCAGAGGTTCGTGCTTAGTCCCCTCTTGTATTCCCTCTTCACCCACGACTGCGTGGCCACACACGACTCCAACACCATCATTACGTTTGCAGACGATGGTGGAGGCCTGATCACCGACATCAATGAGACAGCCTATAGGGAGGAGGTCAGAGACCTGGCAGTGTTGTGCCAAGACAACAACCTCTCCCTCAGCGTCAGCAAGACAAAGGAGCTGATCGTGGACCACAGGAAACGGTGGGCCGAGCACGCTCCCATTCACATCGACAGGGCTGTAGTGGAGTGGGTCGGGAGCTTTAAGTTCCTCTGTGTCCTCATCACTAAAGATCTATCATGGTCCACACACACAACACAGTCATGAAGAGGGCACAACAACGCCTCTTCCCCGTTAGGAGGCTGAAAAGATTTGGCATGGGCCCTCAGATCCTCAAAAAGTTATACAGCTGCACCATTGAGAGCATCTTGACTGGCTGCATCACCGCTTGGTATGGTAACGGCTTGGCATCCGACCGCAAGGTGCTTCAGAGGGTAATGCGTACAGCCCAGTACATCACTCAGGCCGAGCTCCCTGCCATCCAGGACCTCTATACCACGCGGTGTCACCCAAGTCATAGACTGTTCGCTCCGCTACCGCACGGCAAGCGGTACCAATGCACCAAATCAGGAACCAACAGGACCCTGTACAGCTTCTACCCCTAAGCCATAAGACTGCTAAATAGTTAGTTAAATAGTTAACCAAATAGCTACCCAGACTTTCAGCATACTTATAGAGAATGGCACTCAACATGTACTGCACTGACACAAATGTCCGATGATTGGTTGAAAGAAATTGATAATAAGAAGATTGTGGGAGCTGTACTGTTAGATTTCACTGCAGCCTTTGGCATTATTGACCATAACCTGTTGTTGAGA
The DNA here is from genome assembly GCF_020615455.1 of Coregonus clupeaformis. Taxonomy (NCBI): domain Eukaryota; kingdom Metazoa; phylum Chordata; class Actinopteri; order Salmoniformes; family Salmonidae; genus Coregonus; species Coregonus clupeaformis. The sequence continues at coordinate 1,989,146 of NC_059199.1, read as the reverse complement.
AAACGTATGTGTTCTGGCTTTTCAACCTCTGCCATATCCTGGATTCAGAGATATCTATCTAATAGAACTCAGAGGGTTTTCTTTAATGGAAGCTTCTCTAATGTTAAACATGTAAAGTGTGGTGTACCGCAGGGCAGCTCTCTAGGCCCTCTACTCTTTTCTATTTTTACCAATGACCTGCCACTGGCATTAAACAAAGCATTTGTGTCCATGTATGCTGATGATTCAACCATATACGCATCAGCAACCACAGCTAATGAAGTCACTGAAATCCTTAACAAAGAGTTGCAGTCTGTTTTGAAATGGGTGGCCAGTAATAAACTGGTCCTTAACATCTCTAAAACTAACAGCATTGTATTTGGTACAAATCATTCCCTAAGTTCTAGTCCTCAGCTGAATCTGGTAATGTATGGTGTGGCTGTTGAACAAGTTGAGGAGACTAAATTATTTGGTGTTACCTTAGATTGTAAACTGTCATGGTCAAAACATATAGATTCAATGGTTGTAAAGATGGGGAGAGGTCTGTAATAAAAATATGCTCTGCTTTTATGACACCGCACTCCAAAATACAAGTCTGGCACGTCTTGCTCTTCATTGTAATTGCATGCCAGTCTCTCTTGGCTAAGAGTTGAGGAGAGACTGACTGCATCACTTCTTCTTTTTATAAGAAACATTAATGGGTTGAAAATTCCAAATTGTTTGCATGGTCAACTTACACACAGCTCTGACACACACACTTACCCCACCAGACATGCAACCAGGGGTCTTTTCACAGTCCCCAAATAAAGCGTACAGCATTATATAGAGTCATTATTGCATGGAACTCCCTTCCATCTCATTTTGCTCAAATGAACAACACAACTGGCTTCAAAAAACAGATAAAGCTGTATTATGTCATGTTTCATGTTTTGTGTGGACCCCAGGAAGAGTAGTTGCTGCTTTTACAACAGCTAATGGGGATCCTAATAAAATACCCAATAAAATACCAAATACGCATTGACCCTTTTTGCACTAACTTTTTTTACTCATCACAGACAATTACTTCGTACCCCTGCACATCAACTCGGTATTGGTACCCTGTGTACATAGCCAAGTTATCGTTACTCATTGTGTATTTATTATTACTTTTGTTATTATGTGTTTTACTTTTCTATTATTATAATTTTGTTTCTCTCTGCATTGTTGGGAAGGGCCTTAAGTAAGATTTCACTGTTAGTCTATACCTGTTGTTTACGAAGCATGTGATGAATACATTTTGATTTGATTTGATTTGTATTCTACTATAATAACTCTCAACAATAAGTTGGGAGCCCGACTGACTTCCTAAAAAAAAAGCCTCCTTAGTGGTCCTGGCAGGCCAAACCAAGCGTTGTCGAAGGCCAAGTTTGACCCGCGGTCCCCAGTTTGGTCGACCCTGCCATGGTCATATCCAGGAGTCTAGAAGGAAAAAACTGTGTAAATCTCTTGGAAGGCTGGATGTCCTGTCCTGTCCTGTCGTGTTCTTGTAAGGATTCAACGTTTCTCTATTACTTGCATTGTTAGGTTTGTGTTTTTCTGTGTTCGATATTTTGAATGCTCTCATGATTTGGAATTTCTTGAAAACATATACTGTAATTTGTGCATTCAATGTAATTACAATGTGGGTACACACTGCATAGCCGAGTACAACTGTTATAATTTGTGTCTTGCACAATTTCAAGGATATGTCAACTGTAATAAAAAAAGCAATATTTCTAGAGGGTCAATTCTGGGCCCTATCCTTTTTTCCCTGTGCATTCTTTGCTTTGGTGACATCATCCACAATATAACATTCAGTTTCATTGCTATGCGGATGACACACAGCTCTATCTACCAATCAGACCCAGTGACCAAGCTAGCATAGCTACCCTTCAAAAGTGTCTTGCTGACATCAAATGTTGGATGTATGACAATTTTCTCCAGCTCAATGATAAGAAATCAGAGGTTGTTTTATTTGGCCCCCACCTTGCTAGAACCCAGATTGTAGATAACCTTGGTCATTTGTCCACAAATGTAAAGGTCGTAGCCGGCCGCGACCGGGAGACCCATGGGGCGGCGCATAATTGGCCCTGCGTCGTCCAGGGTAGGGGAGGGAATGGCCGGCAGGGATGTAGCTCAGTTGGTAGAGCATGGCGTTTGCAACGCCAGGGTTGTGGGTTCAATTCCCACGGGGGGCCAGTATGAAAAATAAAATAATGTATGCACTCACTAACTGTATGTCGCTCTGGATAAGAGCGTCTGCTAAATTACTAAAATGTAAAAAAAATGTAAAGCCTATGGCCAGAAACCTTGGTGTCTTCTTTGACCCTGACCCAAACCTCGAGCTGCATGTAAAGAAGGTTGTCCAGACCTGCCTTTATCAGCTAAGAAATATAGCTAAAGTCAATAATTTTATTTCAGTCACTGAGCTGGAGAAAGTTATACATGCTTTTATTTCCTCACGCCTAGATTACTGTAACTCTTTGTATACCTGTCTCAGTCAGAAATCACTCCATCATCTACAGTTAGTTAAAAATGCTGCAGCTCAGCTTTTAACAGGCATCATAAAATGTAACCATATAAAACCTATTTTAGCTTCTCTACACTGGCTACCAGTCACTTTTAGAATAGATTTTAAAATAGTATTGATCATGTTTAAGGTTTGGTTTAGCCCCATTCTATATCTCTGATATTTCATCTCCCGACGAGCCAGGACGCAGCCTGAGATGCTCTGGCAGGGCACTGTTGACCATTCCAATGTCTAGGTTGAAAACGAAAGGAGACCGGGCATTTGCCATTAGGCCATGGTCTGCCAGAGGAGATCAGGCTTGAAGATTCAGTGGCTCTTTTTAAATCCCTGCTGAAGACACACTTTTATAAAGATGCTTTTAATGTATGATTTGAATTAATCCTCCTTACTCCTGTCTTTGTTTATTTGTAAGTATTTAAAAAAATAAATAAAAAATATTGGCTGTCGAAACGTTGATATTAAATTATTGCATCTGAGCTCCTAGAGTGTGTGGCTATCCTTTTCTTTATCAAGTGAAGCACTTTGTTAGCTGTATTGAAAAGCACTCTACAAATAGTTATTATTATAGAGTGAGGTTAGATTTAACCACAATAATTAGACTACAAACCTAATGCATATAAATTGTACAATGTGATATTACACAAACTGCAAATGAACATCACTGTTCTAAGTAGAAAAGAGAGCCTACATTCCTGCCTACTAGGTTTTAGACCCACTTAAAGTAACTGTCCAGTGTTTCCAGATTTCTATTAAATATGATCTATAATTAATTACAATATGAGTTAAATAGTTTTCCTTCCAAAAAAAGTTAAAAAGTTAAAAAGCAGCTTTTCTGTTTTGGAATGGTGTGGGCGTACCCCAACAACAGAATGGTGTATACCGGTCATTAAAAATATTTATGAGAGTAGACCGCTGATTGGCCAGCTCAGCCAATGAGTCAACGTGACATCATGTTCTATGTGGAAATAGCAATAGTCTTTTTTTTTATGGTTTGTTTGAGATACAAGTTTGAGGTTGGGTTTTTTAAGTGTTTTTTGACCAATTTATGCTTTGACCACAAATACGAGTATAGGACGAGTCAACAACATCTTTTCGGTATGAGTTAACAGAATATTAACTTTTAAAAGTGAGATTTTCACTGGACAGTTACTTTAATGTAAAGTGCCAATGTATGTTTCACCTGTGTTTTTCTCTCAGTAGTATTTTTCGATGGGGGTCACTCGGTGAAGACACTGTATAAGGTTATAGTTGAGGTATTGTCATGCCGCCCTAGTCACAGATTCTCACACAGTCTCTTCAGAATGACCAAAACAAGACGTCAAGCAAAGAGCTGCAGAGCCTGAAATATGATATAGGCCATAAGAGCCCCTCTTAGGGATGAGTCATATGTTCTCAAGTCCAGCATGGGTGAATTGAACAATTAGACACATCATAAGTTTATCATGAGACAATTATGAAAAATGGATGATGCGTGATGCCTGTAGGGTTATCACAGATCATATCACACTTAAAAACAAAAATATTTTTTGTCAACTAACCTAAAAGACGTTAATCCTACAAAGCACAGGAAATAAAAGAGATTCCATTTTCAGAATTAGGTGGACAGAACTTGGTGGTCCATCAACAATCCTAAATTCAACTAAAAACTTTACTGAGACTTGGTAAGAAAATACACAATAAAGTTGAAATGCTTATGAAGTCAATCTATAATAACAAATTGGGAAAATATTGAATCTAGTAATGTAAATGGAGGTTTAAAATTCTGATTGGTTATTGGTTATCAGCCTTTAGCCATGGTATATTGGCCATTTACCACACACCCTCGTGCCTTATTGCTTAATTATAAATAAATAAAAAACACATATCTGACCATATGATAACGCCCCATATTGTACGAGGCAAATGTGATCTTAACCTAACATTTATCATGAAACGATTAAAACAAAATATTGATTAGTAATGCACTTCATTAAAGGTCGGTAATGAACCCTATAACATTATAACATTCAATAAACATTTCGAATATCAATGGTGGCTTAGTTTTACTAAATTGTGTTGAAGACACTTGGGAAATTGTTTGGGATATTGTTTGATGTTTTACTGGCCAAGTTCAGAACATAATGTGGAATTGTAAATAAAATAAAAAGTTAGAAGCAATAGCAGAGTTTATGCATTTTTTAATGATAATAATAATATACACAATGCTCCTAAACTGAATTTCATTGCTTTCATAAAGACTATTCAAGAAAACATGTTTTACACATATAATACAATAAACAATAAACACGCTATACAATACACAACTTATTAGAACTTCAGGCCCAATAAAACATGATATTTCACACGCGGGTTTGCATTATTTATGTTAGTTTATTATACTAAAATACGACTATACAGGAAACCACTTGAATGTAGGCTACCCTGTTATAAATTTTTTTACTATTAATTTGGCTAAACAACTTGAAAGTTGGTAGCCCTACAATAAATACGATATCATTATTTGACTGAGATATCTTGGGACGCATATTGGACACTAAAGTAGGCCTAACTTATAAAAGTAGGCCAAAGAAAAAACGAAAACATGTTGACTAAACAATTACAACATAATAAGCCTGTTCAAATAGAGGAAAACTAGTCCCAGAACAATAGCTTACATTTCCTGCTAAATAATGCCAGGATATCATAGGCCATAGTGACAAATAATGCTAAATTAATTCCTGCAATATCGAAATCCTATACCTGGACTTTCTATTCCCTTTTAGATAATGGGGTTAAAAAATGCTTCGCTAAACTGAATTGACTGTGAAATGCTGTTGATAATCTATTGCTATTCAATGAATTGCACGTGTCCACCCTCCTATCAATTGAATAATTATTGCACGAGAACGAATGCACGCAGGCAAATATGAATGGCACAATAAATATAGAGCTTGCATAGACAGAAGTAGCCAATAGGAGGTACTGTGTCATTCTCCAAGAAGCGGTCTCTTCTTCTACTATGCATCCCAGCCCGGGGACACCGCCGTATCTCTGCTTTGATTTGCTCCCTAATTGACCTAAATAAAGTATCTGAGAGACAGGGTCCCTCCAACCCCTCAAGGCAGACTATCACACAGTGGTTGTAGCTCAATGCGAGTAATTCTCTTATTTTCTATAGTAATCTTGCTCGCTTCCTCCACTGACCAATCGCAAGACGCAATTTCTTTGCTACGCGTGGATCTCGCGCTGTTGAATTTACAGTAGTTTATCTACGGATTCTCTCACCGTCTCACACTCTGGCTCGAGCTCTCATGGATAGCTCGGCAGACTTCGATAGACATAGTAGGTATAGCTGAAAAAAAGCTAAACCGACACCCAGTAATGTCTAAACAGCACGTAAGTATTTAAAAGTAATTTATTTATCGGTGACTAGGTGGTTTGAAAACGACGAAATATGCTTGATAAGGAATCGGAGTCTCAACGTCACGGTCCAACGTCAAGAAGCTCATCATTTTCAATTGAGAATTTACTTCGCTCTACTACCAGGACTACAGACAGGCGGTCTACGACCGAAGATGATGGGGGTTGTAAAGAAATAGGACTGTCTTTCAACCAAGTCGCTGTCATTGAGAGCCGCTGGGGCCAAGTGGAGCGTCAAGTGTCTTACTTTGGGTTAAACGCCCAACGCCTTGCTGAAGCCGGTTGCATTTCGGACTGGTGTGGGACATCGCCCAATAAAGCTTGCAGCGATTTACAAAGTAAGTGTCACTTTTGTTAATTGGCCCTTATGTTTATGTCTGTATGAAAGCGACATAGCCTATAACCACACCAAACTGTAGCTTGCTTACTAGCTTGAGATCCGCTCAACAACGAGCATGTGAGGATAGTTTACGCATTTCCTCAGATAATGAGGATAAAACAACGTGAAAGAGCTGTGCTCGACAATGCTTGGAGGTTGCTGTGCGTAATGTTAGCCATTTTCAGTGTCAATACACAATAAATGGTGGCATGGCAGTAAAAACAGACAACATTGCATTGCATTTTTTTGTCATGCATAGCCCATATATTGTGCAACAAACCATAATAACATTAGTGTATTCGCTCTTACCCGGTGCGTAAAATATCTCCATGCGGTTCCTCTTTACACGGGGTCCTCTTTACACGGGGTATGGCACGCCACTTCAATACATTTCAAACATAACACTGATTGGAAATGGAGCTTATAAACCAGAATTATGTTGCTTATTATACATTTGCAAGGCTACTGTGTTTAATTACAAGTTTCATTACAAGCTAGAGGTCATAGTTTCTCAAGTCGATATGTGGCCTGCCCGCAGCACTTAAAAAATCGACTACCATCGAAAACTGCAATCAAGTGTCACTCCTGCAATGAGGGTTGATATCATGATTGAGAGATGATCATGCACTTATTGATCCCTATTGGCCGGTGCGTAAAATGTAGCAGAAACAGTTTACCAATGGCACTCCTCATGATACTCCTCGTTTATTTCAGGTCCGCAATGCCACTCCAGCAACTCAGATGACCCCGGATACTCCCTACCAACCAGCGACCGGGATTCCCCTGCTGTACCGGAGCCGGTGGAAGACCACGACGAACGCAACGAGATGGCAGAGGGCAGTCTGACAGATGACAAGGATGACGAAACAGGGCCATCCTGCTTCGCGCGAGACGACAGTGACACACCTGATACGAAAGCAGCTCGCAAGAAGAAGACCCGCACCGTGTTCAGCCGGAGACAGGTGTTCCAGCTGGAGTCCACCTTCGACATGAAACGCTACCTGAGCAGCACCGAGCGGGCGGGGCTGGCCGCTTCTCTACAACTTACCGAGACGCAGGTCAAGATTTGGTTCCAGAACCGCAGGAACAAGTGGAAGAGACAGCTAGCTGCCGACATGGCGTCCACGAGCGTCTCCTATTCGGCCCAAAGGATTGTCAGGGTTCCTATTCTATACCACGAGAACACTTCACCTGGGACACTGAACGCAAACCTGGCACAGGTGTCGCCACCCTTAGTGGGTTTCTCGAGTACTGTGAATTTTCCCCTCTCCCAGTTCACCCACCCCATGTCTTTTATAAGATCACAAATGACAGGCCTTGTGTGAGGCACACATTATTGGTGTATTATATTAAACTAACAATTTGAGTATTGGACACAGTAGAGATAATCCCTTCAAGAGTTTATTGCTGAGGGTGACTTTATTGCAAATCACCAAGATCACAGCCACATTCATAAGGGGATGACACTCATTGAGCAAGCTGTGTAGCTTATAGCCTCAACTACTTTCTTTTAATATGCAAGTTATGAGCATGGGGTTACGGGGAACTGTATTATTTCATATTTCTTATTTAAACTGGGTTTCATTTGACATTTTGTACACAAGAGTTGTCCGATCAATGTAAATAAAATAGATGAAGTGCACACCATGTTTCATGTTTATTGTGTTGCCGAGAAGGCCTGCTTTGTATTCTCATAATTAGCACGAAGGTATCTTATGTTGATAATTAGTCTCAGTAAGGTTCTGTCTGACCAGTGGCTAGGCCTATGGCCATTGAAAATACACTGACAACCTAATACAACCACAGCAACACGCATTTTTCCCTTTCATAATACATAAACATTCACCTGGATATTTTCCAGGCTAAATTGTTTATGCCCCTGCATTTAGGCCTAATTTGAGAAATTCCACACCAATGTTGAGTAAACACAGATTTCTAAAGTGATGACTTAAAATACCTTTCTTCTTATAGTTTATCAGTGATTTTTTTTTTAGGTTCAGTAGGTTATAGGGGCACAGGTAACAGAACGTTTCACTGTTTTTTGACACTTCGAATTGAATGTAGGCCTATAGGGTACTTATCATCAGACTGAAATTGTAAATAAAGTTGTGTAAAATGATTCATTAAATGAAATAGTTGAAATGAACCACATTAGACATAATGGAAACTGATTTGGTCAAATTAGGACATGTGAATAAAACATTTAGAATATAGGCCTCATATCCTAACATTATTAATTAACCTAATACATTTCTAAAACCTCAATCTCCCTAAAGCTTTCTAATGTGTATACTCAAAATAAAATAAAACTACAAGATGTAATTATGATTAATCTGTTGGAGAGATAATATCAGTGCCCCCATTACACATTAACGTTTCAATTCATATGATTAATGGGAGCAAAAGTGATCAAGTGTAGGTCTACATACCTAACTGGTTAATAACAGTCTCAATTGTATGGATGTGACCACTTCAAATCAAATCACATTCTATTGGTTGCTTACACATATTTTGCAGATGTTATCGCAGGTGCACTGAAATGCTTTGTTTCTAGCTCCAACAGTGCAGTAATACCTAACAATACAAAACAAATATTGTACATACATATAGGCCTAGAATATATATTTTAGCTAACCTATATGCCAACTCTTCATGTAATTCTGAAAAGCATTGGTAAACATCCAAAAAATCGTTTGGGCACTATTTAACTGTATCGTGAATATTCCCCGGAAACACCAGGAAACAATCCAGGAGGTTAACTCTAGTCTTGCCTAAAGATGCTTCCCGCCATCATCTGATATTTGGCGTCACGCTGCCTCGCAACCTCACCAATCAAAAGCTGCTAAACCACAGTCTTCTGGTTCATTGAATAACGGTACCCTACGCCCTGGTATAGTTGCAATCGAGGAGCAATGGTGCTTCGAGTATCTGTAGGCTTCGAAGTTTTGGGGAACTCAATTCACCATTCAGAACAGAAGGAAAACTGTAAATGTCGGGGAATATGAACAAGGAGGCTATTCCCTGTCGGACTGCTTCATTGAAATTCACTATAGACAATATTCTAAATCTGAAGCAAAACAACAAGAGCAATTTAGACGCATATGATTCAAAAGTGCAGAGCGACGCAAGGTGTAAACATAATTTTACGCCCCGATATGAGGGCTACGAAGTTCAAAGAAGGCATGATGAGTCAGACTACACAACACACGAAACAGGTGAGCCCATATTTGCTTGTCTTTAACTAGCCCTTTAATGTTTTGCATTTGTTCATTTATGGTAAACAATAACAGCTGAGCAATTAAAATACTATCTAGCCCAGGCTACTTTAAAGTCTGGGTTATGTAATTTTTTATATTCCACTTACTGTGATCTAGTGGGTTTCGCAGATGAAATACGAGTTGGTGTCAGCATTGCATCAAAACCAGTTTTATCGCTTCATTTCACAGCGCAAACAAACAGTGCCCACCACGATGCAGCTTGTGCGCTTTCAGTCTGTGGGGAGGATGTCGACGCGACGAAGATGATTGACACTTGTCCAAGGACAGAGAGTTCGAACAGCTGCGAAGATGTATCTGAGCAACATAAAGGAAACTCGAAAACCAAAGCAATGGCAAAGAAGAAAACACGCACTATATTCTCCAAGAGGCAGATTTTTCAGCTGGAATCTACCTTTGACATGAAAAGATACCTGAGCAGTGTAGAACGGGCATGTCTGGCGAATTCCTTACAACTTACCGAGACTCAAGTGAAAATTTGGTTCCAGAATCGCCGGAATAAATTGAAGCGACAGCTATCCACCGACATCGAAGGACCAGTTCCAGTCGACCACTTTTCAGATTCCGGGAAAAATTCGCAATTACCAACTATTTACAAAGATAGCAACATATTGGGCGGATGTTTAATACCAATGCCTTTCCCTGTTATGTATCCAGGAAACAGCGCGCCTTACATTTATTTCTCAAACGCTGGTAAATATTTTAGCCTGTTCGATGCAGACGGTTGACTTTTAGGGATGTAGCCAACTCTGGAAAGCGCTACCCAGTCGACGTCCATACCAGTCAAAAACGTTTGGAATTAGGGCGCCAACTGACAAGTGTTAGTAAAGTTTTTATTATTTTGATTTCATTTTCAAGGATGTTAATACAAATTAAGCATAATTGAATATGCCAACTTTCTTCAGTGTTCACACATATTAATAGGCCTATTCAGTTTATGGTGGCTCTCTCGTGACATTTGCGTCCTTGACCAATGCACGACGTGCATGTGCCACTTTTAGTCCTTCACAATTGTAAAACATTTAGTTAATACAAAGTGATATGGTTTTGAGTTCAAATAAATAATTGGGCCCAAGGGGAGCCTATATTGTCAATATAGTCTACACGTTATTATTATTTTATATGATTATTTTATATCATTATTATTGTTATTTCTATTCCTCACACAGCTATTTCGTCTATGAATACACACCATACCAAAGTAGGATCTATGCATGAATTATTGGACTTTGATCCATTTTATTTTGTACAGTAATGACATTTGAATGAATGTATGTTTATGTTGTGCTTGGAATTTGATGTTTGAACTATTGCTTCACTTTATTAGGCCAACTTTATTATCCCACCATTAGTTGTTACTTGCTTCCTATAGTTCCATATAAGATTTTCTAACTATTATAGTTATACTCTGTCTTGAATTGTTGACATATCTTTCTCTCTGTGAAGTCTTATTAGCGTTTAATTTATATGGCCTTACCTTTGCAGTTCCATGTTCATTTGAAATATAACGATTTCATGTCATTATCTAAAAGCATTTCAAATGACAGATTGTAAAGCTGTTGATTTATATAATGAAAATGATAATATGCAATAAAAACGTTGTAACGTTTGCAATTTCTGAGCTTGTTGAATTACATTTGGACTATAGAGAATAATGTTATACAGTATATTACTTCAGATATTCAACATTCATATGGCAAGCTTCAATAAGTATTAATGTTATTGTTTTATGTTTTTTGTCCTCCCCAAGTGATCATTTGGTAACACTTTATCTGAAGTTAAATATGTGATGCCTGTCTGCAGTTTGTGCAGGTACACATGTAAATCTTTATTACATTTTCTAGCAAACTGGAATTAATTATGTTCACCTTTCCTCAACCATTAAGGTTATACAGTTATCTTCAGTAACAGTTGTAAGAGTAACAATGTATCTACATTGTAGTTGCACTTTACTTGCAATGTAATTACCATGTAAATAGGGTTTAGCCTCAATTGAGTGGGGCTAAATGCTTATATATAAGTACTACTATAAGCAAGTAGGACTTGAATGGTTAGACAAGTGACAGACGTTCAGTTCTGTGCACTACCCAAAAACCACGCAGGGGTTGCTTGTCACAATGTAGGACATCATTGATGCTTAATTCATGTGTAACCTTGTGTATTTGCTGTTTATTCTATGTGTGTGTGTTGGCGCTTTTATGATGATCTATGTTAAATATTTTCTGCTTGCGTGTGTGTGTGTTTGCGTTTGTGTGTGTGTGTGTGTGTGTGTGTGTGTGTGTAATGGTGCATGTATGTATGTATTATGTGCTTGCAAGAGAAAAAGAAAACAATGAAGCAGAGATATGGTGCATCATGGGTATTTGCATAGAGAAGGGCAATAGCGGCTTGTGGAGAGATTTTTCCTAAAGGGCCACGCTGGCTGCACTTCCACAGTGTTTCCGGGTCACTTACCCCTTCAGTGGCAGAGCCTCGCGCTGCTTTCTCCCTGTCACAGCTGCTCAAAGGCCTGTCACTGTTAACCTGTTCACTCAACCACTTAGTCTGCACTCAAATCAGTTGGTTTCTCGACTAAATTCCGGCCTCTCGTCCCTTGTTAAAGACTGTGCACTGGACATATGAAATCCAACAGCACTTTGGCCCTTTTAAAACGTGAAGAAATAACAAGTGAAATGGGAAGTGAAATGAAAATAAAACCTTGACAAAGTTGTTTATTACCATTGTGTACAGATGGAACAGACATGTAGTAGAATTTGTCCAATCTTGCATTCATTAACAGTGGGATTATCAGTGGGATACACATGGTGAACCTCCAGTACTCGTTGGTGCCTTTTAATAGTAAAGGAGTACTATGCATGAAGGTTGTGTGTGCAGACCTATGACCGAGAACAATGGCGATATCTGCAACAACAAAAAATATACAGCGTTTTGAGGGTGACATGAGTGACATTTATAAATTAAATACTAACACTAACACTACAGAATTAACTATATTTAAATATACCACTTTCACAGTGTTATAAACAATCTATAAGCAGTTGGCAAATATGTATAAATAATAAGCAAATAAGTAAATACTAATTAGTAAATAATAAAAAATGTGCAACCCTTGAAATTGGAAAGCGTTATCATTGTACGGGTCAAATTATATATACATATATATGTATATAATATATATATATTTCTCTCTTACACCTATCTATCTATCTATCTATCTATCTATCTATCTATCTATCTATCTATCTATCTATCTATCTATCTATCTATCTATCTATCTATCTATCTATCTATCTATCTATCTATCTATCTATCTATCTATCTATCTATCTATCTATCTATCTATCTATCTATATATATATATATATATATATATATATATATATATATATATATATATATATATATATATATATATATATATATATATACCTCTTAAGGATCGGACCCTTTTTTTAAAATTTCGCCTAAAATGACATACCCAAATCTAACTGCCTGTAGCTCAGGACCTGAGGCAAGGATATGCATATCCTTGATACCATTTGAAAGGAAACACTTTGAAGTTTGTGGAAATGTGAAATTAATGTAGGAGAATATAACACATTATATCTGGTAAAAGATAATAAAAAAAAACAACATGCATTTTCAAATTTATTTATTTTTCATCTTTGAAAAGCAAGAGAAAGGCCACAATATAATATTGCAGTTTAGGCGCAATTTAGATTTTGGCCACTGTAAGGCAGCAGTGTGTGCAAAGTTTCAGATTGATCCAGTGAAGCGTTGCAATACTGGACTATACTGGACAAGTCTGCCCAAATGTGCCAAATTGGTCAATTGATACATTTTCAAGTACATAACTATAGTAGTATTGTACTCAGATTAGTTCCACTCAAATTAGCTGTGCTACAATGGACGATTGTTTTTACATGTGGATTACAGAAATATATTGTAATTTAATCTGGAATATAATCAATATAATTTAACAGAAAAAAGTACAGTAGACTGCTTTTTAGTCTCTTGGTTAATGAATCAGGATACATATTATAAATGTTATCAATCAATGACAGATTGACACATCACGTGTATTCTCAGAAAAAGTTCAGGTGTTGGGCACAAAAATAGTAATATGATCCCTATTGATGAAATAAAGCTCTCTTATGGAGTGTGTGGTGTCTGTGTGTGCGCATGCACATTTGGGGTGAGGCGGTGTGTGAGCGGCTATGTGCAAATTGTGTGTATGTGCGTGTGTGTGTGTGCGTGCATGCATGTGCGTCTAAGTGAGTGTCTCTGAGAGTGTGTGTGTGTTTAAGGGGGGTTACAGTGGCCAGACTTCCTGACTCTCCCAGTGTCCGACGGTTGCCAACGCAGTGTTCACTCTCTGTATCTAAGCACTCTGCGCCCAAACCACAAGGTTCAGATGACCCTTTGGCTGCCTTTAGTCTACTTGAGCCGGGATACAATCCGCAGACTTGTCAGTCAGAAGTGACAAAAAAAATCCATTAAAATCTCAACCTGATCAAAAGAATCCAATGCCAAGACACCATATGCACTCATTTAGGGCTATCGATAACTGGGGAGCATTATAGGTAGTTTAATACATACTATTGACTTCCTGCCAGACGTGGCCTACAAAGGAGGGGTTTTCTATCGAGAAATAGCACTGTGAGTTTGGTTTGGAGTTATTCTGGGCTGTACAACAGCTCTAGGCTGTCTAGAACTGTCAGCACTTCTCTCAGATCTGACCATGAGTACCCATGAGCACATGTTTCTGATTCCGTGTTAAAATAAAACTTTTTTTACTGCATTGTTTGAGATCATTGATCCCGAATTGCGAGAGATCATGCGGTCGCGTTGAACCATTGTGGCGTGAGTCTTTCTCATGCCACTAAAATGAAAATGCTTCCCTGTTATAGCTTAAACAGAAACACACAGCACCGTCCAACTGCTTTGGTCATATCATAGCTTCTCATTGCAATGCGCCCATATTCCTGTGAAGATTGGAAAAGTCAGGTTGAATCACGTCGAAAACACTGAGTGGGCAATGAATGCCAGGGTAGCCAAGGGGTGTACATGACTATACTGATCTAAAACACAGGAGAACTCTCTCTCTGTCTGTGTGTGTGTGTGTGCGTGTGTGTGTGTGTGACGTGCATGCATGCATGCATGCGTGTGTGTGTATATTTCTGCATTATAGACATCGAGCTTACTTACTTTTCTTGTTTCTACAGAAATCAATGTGTCAATGTCTCATTTTTATATCAGAGGTCCTGACCCAATGTTGTCATGCTAAATCATATTTGTATTAGCTAAGAGGGACAACTTGGATTGAGGATTCCATGTCAAGCCTTATCAATTGCCTTCAAATCAAATCAAATTGTGTTCGTCACGTGCTTCGTAAACCACAGGTGTAGACTAACAGTGAAGTGCTTACTTATGGGCTCTTCCCAACAATGCAGAGAGAAAGAAAATAGAGAAATAATAGAAAAGTAATAACACATAATAATAAAAGTAATAATAAATACACAATGAGTAACGATATATACACGGGGTACCAGTACTGAGTCGATGTGCAGGGGTACGAGGTAATTGAGGTAGATATGTACATATAACTAGGAATAAGTGACTAGGCAACAGGATAGATAATATACAGTAGCAGCAGCATATGTGGTGAGTAAAAAAATTAAAAGGTTAGTGCAAAAAGGGTCAGTGTAGATAGTTACATAGTGAACCAAATAGCTAGCTACCCGGACTAACTATTTAGCAGTCTTTTGCTTGGGGGTAGAAGCTGTTCAGGGTCCTGTTGGTTCCAGACTTGGTGCATCGGTACCGCTTGCCGTGCGGTAGCAGAGAGAACAGTCTATGACTTGGGTGGCTGGAGTCTTTGACAATTTTTAGGGCCTTACTCTGACATGCCTGGAATAGAGGTCCTGGCTGGCAGGGAGCTCAGACCCAGTGATATACTGGGCCGTACGCACTAAGCACTTGCCATACCAAGCGGTGATGCAGCTAGTCAAGATGCTCTCAGTGGTGCAGCTGTAAAACTTTTTGAGGATCTGAGTGCCCATGCCAAATCTTTTCAGCCTCCTGAGGGGGAAGAGGCGTTGTCGTGCCCTCTTCACAACTGTGTTGGTGTGTGTGGACCATGATAGATCCTTAGTGATGTGGACACCAATGAACTTGAAGCTCTCGACCCGTCCACTACAGTCCCTCTAGTCCATGTGGGAGAGGGCAGTGTGAAGTGCAATAGAGATTGCGTCATCTGTGGATCAGTTGGTGCGGTATGCGAATTGGAGTAGGTCCAGGGTATCTGGGATGATGGTGTTGATGTGAGCCATGACCAGCCTTTCAAAGCATTTCATGGCTACAGATGTGAGTGCTCTGGGGCGACAGTCGTTTAGACAGGTTACCTTGGCGTTCTTGGGCACAGGGACTATGGGGGTCTGCTTAAAACGTAGGTATTACAGACTGGGTCAGTGACAGGTTGAAAATGTCAGTGAAAACACTTTGAATACGCTTCCTGGTAATCCGTCTGGCCCTGCGGCCTTGTGAATAATAACCTGTTTAAAGGTCTTACTCACATCAGCTACGGAGAGCGTGATCACACAGTTGTGCGAAACAACTGGTGCTCTCATGCATGGTTCAGCGTTGCTTGCCTCGAAGTGAGCATAGAAGGCATTTAGCTTGTCTGGTAGGTACTGCTGATGTGCCAACTTCTGTCTGTATTGTCCTAACCGTTTGGGCTACAGACCGCCACAAGTGTCACGGGACTCGTCTGAAGGTAACCGGTACCGGATTAAAAAAATGAATGGAAGTATGGAGGTAGTTTTGTGCCAACCAAAAAAAAGGTGTTCAATACATGTCCCCCCCCAAAAAATCTCCTAGATATAGGAAAGACACTTCAAAAACGTATTGGTTATGATAAATTTTTTGACTGTCTGTTTTGCCATTTATGAGTGTGTTATTCAATGCATTTCTATGGGCTATAGTAGTAAAGGCCAAATTCTATATTTTATCAAATAATAAAAAATGATAAGTACAGGGGTCTTAAAATTCAAAATCAAATAGCTAAATGATCCATGGTATGACCATCTTAAAACAATTCCATATGTTAGCTTAGTAGATCCATGACTTCTGTTTGGGATATGTACGTACGTACGGTCACTGTAGTGACTGATGTGGTAAACTCCTCAATGCCATCGGATGAATCCCTGAAAACATATTCCAGTCTGTGCTAGCGAAACAGTCCTGCAGCTTAGCATCCGCTTTATTGGACCACTTCCTGTTTGAGTTTGTGCTTTTAAGCAGGAATCAGGAGGATAGAGTCATGGTAAAATTTGCCAATAGGGCGGGAAGAGCTTTGTATGTGTTTCTGTGTGTGGAGTAAAGGTGATCTAGAGTTTTTTTGCCTCTAGTTGCACAGGTGACATGCTGGTAGAAATGTGGTAAAACGGATTTCAGTTTCCCTGCATTAAAATCACTGGCCACTAGTGATTTTAATGCAGATTTATTGGTTGCTTATGGCCTTATACAGCTCGTTGAGTGCGGTCTTAGTGCCAGCATCGGTTTGTGGTGGTAAATAGACAGCAACGAAAAATATAGGTGAAAACTCTCTTGGTAAATAGTGTGGCCTACAGCTTATCATGAGGTATTCTAACTCAGGCGAGCAGAACCTCGAGCCTTCCTTAATATTAGAGATCGCGCAACAGCTGTTGTGAACGAAGAGACACCACCTCCCCTCTTGACCCGAAGCTGCCGTTTTGTCCTGCATAGAAAAAACAACTAGATTTCTATTATCCATGTCCTTGTTCAGCCACAACTGAGAGAAACATTTACCATACGCTATTATCCAGAGCAACTTACAGTAGTGAGTGCATACATTCTCAGGGATTAGGGCATGGTCCGGGTTGAGCAGTATGTCCTGCGTCGCTGACTCGTTGAAGTAGAAATTGTCATCCAAATTGAGATTAGTGATCACTGTTCTAATGTCCAGAAGCTCCTTTAGGAAACGTTATGTACAAAAAAAAGTTACGATCAGCTCCAAAAAACCCGCAAAATAGCAGAATTGGTCAGGAGCCAGTAAAATGTCAGCTATCCATTCTGTTCAACAGGCAGTGAACTTTTTCTTAACTTGTTGTTAACAGGCAGTGAGCGTTTTATTAACAGATGCTCAATTACCCTAATAATGTGTAATTAATCTTTTTTTCTCACACTTCAGTGATGAATGCACTACTCTCAAGCCATGCCAGTGCATTCTACTATGGGATCTATAATTACCACTAATTAGTAGTGCACAAAGCAGCCTTTGGGTATAGTGAAATTGATAAATCAACCAGTAGCAATTAGGGCTAGTTGTGCTCGTCACATTTCTAAGTGCATTGGAGCTGAGATATTGTCAGTCAGTTTCTTCAGCAGTAGGCCTATACTCAAAAGGCAAATCCTCACCCGATAAGTCAGGTCTACTGTGACTGTATGCAAACTGCACATCATTCTGTTTTGAGATAGATAACATCTAAAGCAGGGGTCTCCAATTGCTGAGAGAAGATGTAATGTGGCCCGCGGGTGTGTTATTCAATGTGGTAAGATCACAGTTTACAGTATTCTTATGGTTGTATAATTAGCCCTGTAAGTACAGTGCAACAATTATTATGAAGTATTACACTGACAGGGCTAAAGCTGTAAGTACAACATGAGAATTTACAGTGGTTGTTACATTGTACGTACAAGAACACTATGCAGTAAAGTGTTACCACAATAACTAAAGACACACAAGTCTCTAAAAGAACTCTGACATATTCTAGGTGGCAATTCATTTCAGCCGACATTCCTATATTCAAGGCCCAGGTAGCTACTCCACAGTGGTAAGGTCTGAAGAGGGGTTCTTTTTCAAAGGAGTCAATGACACTGCACTTTACAACATAAACAACAGCCCATTCATTATGACTAGTAAGCCGATAGCGACCAGGGGAATCTCTGTCCTCCCATAGGCATTCAGATGGCTTATTGATCCATTAATTTAGTCGACTTTAGTGGCCTGGTGACACAGTGCCTCTGTATATTGAATGGGGGCTAAGGGATTACAGTGATCCTATCTGAGGAAAAAGGCCTTGCAGAGTGCCTGGGACATGAAAATAAAGTCAAAGGTCATTCAACCTTCCTGTCTCTGGCACTGTCAATGAAACACCATATTTGTTCCAAAGATGCATAAGTAACGAGATCAGTGGTGATTTTAGTATGTAAATCTTGGTGGGGCAAAAAAAATACAATACATTAATTACACTAAAACGGTGACAAACGGTGCCCACAAACTGTTAGGGCCTACATAAAGCTGTCCCAACAGCAGAGTCCCAACACCTTACCACTGTTACACCTGGCTAGGAGCGGAGCCTTGTCTGGCAGCGAAACAGTTCATTGAGCCTCATTTAATGCCTTTAAAAAAAACATAGCTGATATAGCTGACTTGCTTAACAAATGTGGTTTCTACTGACAATTGAGAAGTACAAACTATGGCATAAGGGGACGACAAGCAGATAAGAGGCAATCCGTAATTTTGATTAAGACATTAATGAGCGAGCAAGGACAGACGTAGTCAATATAACAATTTGTTCAGCATTTTTTAAATGTACAGCGACAGAATTCAGAACATGGGCCGTTCTTACAGTGTTCTCCCTGTACACCAAGTCAGGATAAATAAAGGGGGCAGACAATGAAAGCTCTTACAATATTCGATGATTACATTTATCTAAAACAGGTTATAGGCTACATGTGCACCATCAAGTCAGAACAGTAGGTGAAATTAAGAGGTGAAAATAGACCAAATTATTAGGGTGAGGCACATGGGCTACTAACAGCTTACTACACAAATACACTTAGTATTACTTTCTTAGCTACAGTATACATATCTCCCTGGCATATTACATAATTTATGCAGCAGCATACAATACATTTTTTGGACTCACCTTGTTGTGTTGTGCTCACTTAAACAGGAAGGTGGCGCGGCGGTCCTTCGTGATCAAATTTTGTCATTAAACTTTAATCAAAGTCTGGCATTCTCTGAATTTATGGTTGAATTTGCGATTTCCAACTTGTCCAATGGCCGATGAGCACCAATATGTTTTATCTATAATTTCTCTTCATTATTTCTCCACATATGACAAGGATTAAAAAGGATTTGCGAGTAGATTGTTGACTTTATTCATGATGATGACTGCTAGCTAAGATTTTGAAAGTATGATGTTGACATGATCAGTCCAATCAAAGCTACTGTACGTCATTTTATCTGTGGCCAATGACCTTGAGCCTTCTTGGATGGGCACTTCTAATGTAACTGTATGGCAGCACTCAATTGGCTTGAATTTTCTAGCTCTACCCTTAGACTTGGCGGTGACGTAGTGTCCCCATGAGTGACAGAACACTGAGCCAATCACGGCGCAACACTCCGTATTTTCTGATGGCATGCCCCACCACCACAGAAAGCACTGAGCTAGGCTGAAACACCTGCATTTTGGAGCTGCCTTACTCAAGAAAACAAAAAAGAGACCATGTTTGTATGCGGCTTTATTAACTCAATGATATATATATATATTTTTACATTGTTTGCAAACTGATATGTGACACGTATTAATGCCAAAATAACATGCAAAACAGAAAACCCAAAAAATGTTTTTGCTTTGTTTTTTTTTTGCCCCACCTGCCTTGAATCGACACTGAACGAGATACCGTTTTTCCATCATCCTCTAATATTTTTTACAAAATGGAACTGAAAAAGAGTGAATATAGCAGTTCCCACTGTTTCACAAGAACACTGTTTTACAATATGTCAATTGTCACAACACTTTTAGACGTTTATGTTATTGAATACAAAGCTAGATACCATACCCTATGGGGATTTCCCAGCATCTCATGTGATAATAACCACATTGTTATTTGCAGTGACATTCTGCCATGTCAATGACAACAACATCTCTCTTCATCTAGTCCACTGCGATGAAATGCCTTGACCTTTAGGGTCCCTTCACACCAACTTCCAAAAAGCCCTGTCATCTGGCCATGTCTGTCACATCTCATCAAACTATCGGACACATCTGTTTAGCATGCTTTAATACATAGCTGTTATTTAGGCTATTACAAAAAGGCAATAAGATATTGCAAATATGCAGAGTTACAGAGCCCTGAAAATCATTAAAAGGGTAAAATATATAAGAACTCCAATGCCCCAATGGATATAAATCCATCCAACACATCAAATAGTCCCTGTTTTAAGATCATCGTACATACTTTGGACAAAAGACCAACAGAAATCCATAATACAAGTAGAGGGAAACAGATACTGGAGACTAATGGCCACAAGGAATTGTGGGTGACAGGCGCAGGGGCTAAAATTCATATTGATACGGACAGCAGAGGCCAGCGGGCTCCAAGGGGGCGAGAGGAGGTCATGGGTTGCTTTGACAGCTTATCCCCTCCTAATGGAAGTCTATCGACTGGAGCCGCCAGGAGGCTACTATGACTATAGCATGTCACTAGGAGGCACAAAGTCTGCGCGTGTGTCTGTGTGTTGTGTGTGTGTTGTGTGTGTACTGACTGTGAGTGTGTGTGTGTGTGTGTGCACGTGCGTGTTTGTAGACATATCTGTTTCTTAGCTTTCTTGTGAGCTCCTCTCTTTTCTCTCTGATCAATAGTGGACTGTTAGTGGTTCATTCAATAAGAACACTTTCATTAAAGAACATGCATCATCCAAAACTCATTTTTAGATGAATTGCTGTGTCCCGTCTATTCAAAAGATTACAGTTACTTGGCTCACTGCATTTGATGGAGCTGGACAATGTTGCCAGCAGTGTGATGTGTTCATAGTGGGACTATGGTTCAGCTCTGCTAGCTAGCTGAGGGTTTGACGTGATCGTAGTGGGACTATAGTTGAGTTCGGCTAGCTACATACTGTATTGAGTAAAATACAGTAATTAGGGGATAGGACTGGCCTCCTCCCCTGCATTCCTTGGTGCTGTTTGGCGCCACAGTGAACACAAACACTGGCCAAATTAAATTCTTAATTGGATTCACTTGGCATCCCACCTACACATCTGAGCATCAAACACCACTGTCTATGAGACTAGAATAACATCCCATGAGTTTGTGGTACTGTAGAACACTGTTGTTGTTGGCATGGATCAACATCAATGATCATTCCTTACTTTAACCCCCTTTTATTTTAGTACTTGGAGATCCTGCACACCCAACCTGGAGTTTCTGATGCTAAAATATCCACCCCACTATATGCCGAGGGAATTCATGTGTGTTATTATCACAGCTGTGTACATAGCGCCACAAGTAAACATTAAGGCGGCACTCAGTGAACTGTACAAGACCATTAGCTAGCAAGAATCCTCTCAGCAGTCTTTATTGTCGCGGGTGACTTTAACCAAGCCCATCTAAAACACGTTTTCCCAAAATATCACCAACATGTATCCTGCCCACAAGAGGATCCAGCGTGCTTGACCATGTATACACAAACATCTGTGATGCGTACAAAGCCATCCCCCGCCCCCACTTCGTCCAATCAGATCATGTCTCTCTGTTCCTACTCCCCGCCTACAAGCAGCAACTCAAGAGGGAGCCACCAACGCTGGACAGAGGAGACAAACTCAATGCTGCAGGATTGTTTTGAGAATACTGATTGGAATATGTTAAAAGATTCATCCACTCAAGACTCATCCATTAACATTGAGGAACATACACTGAGCGTACAAAACATTGGGTGCAACTCATCCTAAATATGACTCGTGGCACACAATGCGTACAAGGCAAGCAGGTACGAGATCCGCAAATCCATTAGGGACACAAAAAATACAATAAAGACTCAAACTTTAACTGATGTTCGACAACTCAGACTCGTGTTGCATGTGGCAAGGACTACGGACTATCACAGACTACAAGGCAAATCCAGCTGTGCGGTGCCCACCGAAGCCTTCCTCCCAGACGAGCTTAACACATTCTATGCTCGCTTCGAGGCAGACAATACCGAGCCATCCAGGAAGACTCACACTGCTCCGGACGAAAAAAAAATTACTTGTGTCATGCACAAAGTAGATGTCCTAACCGACTTGCCAAAACTATAGTTTGTTAACAAGACATTTGTGGAGTGGTTGAAAAACAAGTTTTAATGACTCCAACCTAAGTGTACGTAAACTTCCGACTTCAACTGTATCTGCTTAATGCCCTTAGCTTGTGTTTTGGTATGAGTGGTAATACTAGCAGTAGTAGGGCTTTACTCAAGATTTGTGACACAACTAAAATGGTAGCATACTGGGTTGGCATGTGCAAGATTTGCTCTGGTTTGAAGTGAACCTCACATTTGGTCCACTGGTGTCAGCGGTGGGATCCAAACCCATGTCTAACGAGAGGTGCTTAAACGTACGCAGTAAAATACAATATACCTTATTTTTTTACTTCCAGAGATCAAATAATCACCAACTATGGCTTCCTTTAATGGAACCTGATTAGTAATGGAGAAATGTGCTGACTCGTTTATGACAACCCAAAAGAGTTCTACCTGGAACCAAAAAGGGTTCTCCTATGGGTACAGCCGAAGAACGCTTTGGAACCCTTTGTGTATGAATCTGCATCAATGATGAATGAACTAATAAACAGTGTGCCATTCCACTTTGCCCACCGATGACCGTTCACGAAGCTGTGCTCCTCCTCAAATCGCTGTCAACATAATGGTGCCTCTGTGCCAGGGCTATGAACCGTTCACCAGTCCTTTAGCCCTCGCTGGAATCCAAGGGAAATACAATTTGTAACACTTCAGCTATTCCGGTTGGAACCACTCATCTGAAACAAATCCAATGGCTTCGACTAATACACACATGCAGATGGTGCGACAGAACTAGCCGGCACATTATACAAGGGCCCTATGAGCTGAACGTAACCTATGCTTAGATCAGGGGTGTCAAACTCAATTTGCCCCAGAGGGGCACATTCGGTCTTCAACAAAGTCTGGAGAGCGGTACTGAAAATTGGTTATTTGCAAAAAATAGTCCTCTATCCATCGTTTGTGGGAATGCTCCCTGACCGTCTATCTTTCATTTCGGGATTATTAGCAAGCTGGGTACAGTCAAGAAACTGTATGAATGTACAGTAGGTCCATTATCATTACTACACAGTTTCGATTTGGTTATAGTCATTCTAAAGTATATTGGGTTCGTGGGCCATATTGACACCCCTGGCTTAGATATTATTCAATTAATTGACTTACTGTACCAACAATTACTTTTCCCAATAATATTGTTTTACACACTATGCAGGCATTATATTATATAATGTGTACAAGCATGTATAGGCTAAATGTTGAATGTATTACGTATTATAATTAATATGTTGTGTACAACTTTTGTAAGGGTTGAGTGTGATGATTTCACTTGTCGCATCCTATTCCCAAACGCACTTTAATCTCTGGCTCGGGGCAAACTAACCCAAGAACTGTACAGTGTAGTCACTGCAGGAAGGCACCAAGAACCTCCTCACACTACATTTAATCTAGGAAGTAAACACAGCATGACAGCAGCCTGAGGTTGGGCTATCATCATAATCCACACCGGGGAGAGAAGCTCGGGAGACAATCATCCAGTCTGTCATCACCTAGTCATGCCACTATTAACACGACTATCAACGTTAGTCATCTACACACGGGGCTGAATGATGTGCAGAAAAGCTCAAAGTTCACCGTTACATGGGCCATCAACAAATTATAGTCATTTGTACATGTTAAAACTCCTGGATAACAATAGCAAAATTTTCGGTGAAACTTTTCAATTTGACCCAGATTTATCAATAAATGAGACATGAAATGAGGCCAGACATTCAGCATAGTACCCAGAAACAGGGACTGGGATTACATAATGTTCATGAACATTAGGCTTTGGGACAGCGGCCATTTTAGAAATGTAAAGGAACTTGATTATTTTAATGACACAGAACATTTGCCAGAATGCTAAATATAGATTGTTCACCAGAGCTTGCCTTGAATATTCTCTGTACTCCCTGCACAGCCAGGGGCAAACACTGTAGTATGCCATATAGACAAAGGAGCACACTATCTCTCCATAGATATATAGAAATATATATACTGAACAAAAATATAAACGCAATATGTCAAGTGTTAGTCCCATGTTTCATGAGCTGAAATTAAAGATCCCAGGAATGTTCCATACGCACAAAAAGCTTATTTCACACATTTGTTTACATCCCTGTTAGTGAGCATTTCTCCTTTGCTAAAATAATCCATCCACCTGACATCCACCTGATAATCCATCTACCTGATAATCCATCCACCTGTGTAATCCATTTTACACAGGTGCAGATCAAGAAGCTGATTAAACAGCATTATCATTACACAGGTGCACCTTGTGCTGGGGGACAATAACATGCCACTCCAAAATGTGCAGTTTTGTCACACAACACAATGCTACAGATGTCTCAAGTTTTGAGGGAGCATGCAATTGGCATGCTGACTGCAGGAATGTCCACCAGAGCTGTTGCCAGAGAATTGAATGTTCAATTCTCTACCATAAGCCGTCTCCAACTCCCCAGTGGGTGGACCTGGCTCCCAAGTCGGTGGGCCTATGTCCTCCCAGGCCCACCCATGGCTGCGCCCCTGCATAGATTAGGGCCTAATGAATTTATTTCAATTGACTGATTTCCTTATATGAACTGTAACTCAGTAACATTTTGAAATTGTTGCATGTTGCGTTTATATTTT
Organism: Coregonus clupeaformis; assembly: GCF_020615455.1. Lineage (NCBI taxonomy): Eukaryota > Metazoa > Chordata > Actinopteri > Salmoniformes > Salmonidae > Coregonus > Coregonus clupeaformis. The sequence goes on along the minus strand of NC_059199.1, from coordinate 1,963,815 downwards.
TGTTCAGTATAGATATAATAGACAAAATGAAAATCCCAACCAACTGATATCTCTTGTTTTGTTCACATATTTACATACATCATTTGAATTATGTCCCAGCATTCTGATTTTCTGCCTTAAAAATATATTTTTTTTACCTCTCAATATGTGTGTTTAATACACAATTTCTGCCTATATTACAATAGCATTTTCTCGTTCCACCAGTCAATTACAAAACGTTATTCTGTTCTATGCTCTGCTAATCATAAGACTGGAGAAAAAACATTTTCTGGGAGAAACAAAGGGCCACCAGGGACAAAGGGAACTTCCTACTTCATGATAGTTTTGTCCATTCTTTATTCTCTACAAAGGGTTAAGTGATAGGATATTCTTTTGTTCCAACGATAAACAACACAACTATCAGTGTTTACTTGGTGTGTCAGTACCTCCCCTTGTGTCCAAGCGCAGATGCAACTGGACGCATAGGATGCTTTCAACCATCCATTATTTCTCACAATCATTTCAGGGGCCTACAAAAAAAGTTTATTTTATTGATCTCTTAATTCCATAAATAGAACCCTGTGAAACTTTTGCCATTCAATATATATTGGACCATTGACCATAGGTGTACGATTTGAATGGTGCCCCTGAACAGATGATAACAACTTAATAATCAATCCTCTGCATTTCCAGAACTTTAGCTTTGAGAAACAGGGTCAGAAAAAATAGATCACAAGCAGTTTGACGAGTTCATGTTTGTACTTTTAGGGCTAAAACGAGGAGCTCTGAACTAACATAAATCCCAAGATGGAGAGTCTAATGTATATTTCAAGCATTCCCCAAAGTACATTACATATGAGTACATTTAGTTCAAATCTTTGAAGTTGAGTGGTTTCTCATCTTTTCTCTCCATTATCCATTGATACTGCACTTGATTTGGGCAGGTTAACATCTATTACTTAGTGTAAGACGTTAATAAACGCACAAAGAAGTCTTTGAAAGTAGGTAGCCTACTTTGGGGAACATGTTTGAAACAATTCCCCTGGTTAGTAAAAAGCTTTAAATGTCAGACACACTACCAAATCATTTCCATCGTTGTGGATTTTGAAACTAATACAGATGTCAGTAGTAGAGGTTAAATATACAAATATTTGCCTCAAATGTTAAGGTTGAGAATATGAGGTTTTCACATTATGTAGGTTATCCCTGTCATATATCTAGGGCTTGATTTTTTTTACACATACATACATACACACATACATACTGTACACAAACACATAATATACTGTAGCTGTCTAGGAGCAATTGCTCTCAATCAGGCAATCAAACCAGTCGTCACTCAAAGTTACATCAAACCGTAACGCACCCAATGCCATCCTCAAGACCCTATTTATTTTTCATATTGAATGTTTTGAGATTTGCCGAAGTGCTTCAACAGATTGTTATGTCACCATTAGGGGGCTGTAATAAAGTCGGTTTTCTTTTGCATTTTGCATGACTAGAGGGCCTTCCACTCTCGCCTGTCTGCTCCTCTCACATCACACTGCATTAAGTGGAGCAGTTCTGGGCTGCAGGTTTTGCTCTCGCTGCTGCCAGAGAGTGTCTGTGCCAGATAGCGTAGCACGATTGCGATCAACAGAAATATTTTGTAGACAGCAGTAGCAGGAGAATAAAATGTCTCAGGGCTCATTAGTTGCCTACACACTGGTAATTTGCACCAGTTATTCGGGTATAGGAGTGGAAGAAAACGGGTGTAAAAACATAGAGTGATGTAACATTATTAAGGATTTCAGAGGAATGTCATACATCTTTTCTTGTCTCCTCCTGTATAATAGTCAACACATACAGTAGATATCACAGAAAGACTACTCTTGTTTATTGTCAACATGTAGCCTAAAATTGGTATATCAAACACTGTAACGGAAAACTGTAAATTATACGCAAATGTTTTGTATTATCAACAGTAAAATACTCTGAAACGTTTTACTGCAGCATATTGTAAATTATGGTGCATTGTGGGAAAATGTTGTGGGCGGGGAAAGAATTGCTGTATTTCAAATCGTACTGTAATTCCGCCCCACAGAATATAGTAACTTAACGTATTTTTGGAGCGTCAAAAATCTTTTGCTGCACGGTATTGTTATTTCTGGTGCATTAACATATTTTGAGGTGGGCCTTGTAAGAGGCTACATTTGTTGTACCCGTGAGTGAGAATGCTGTACCAATTTAACTCCTATATGGTTATAGTGCCCCATCAATTAAAAATGTATAGGATAGATTGGAGTGGCAGCAAGTCTCAAATCTTAAATGGTTGAGCATTTTGGTCTGTTTTGCCCTGTAGTTGCTGCCTGTTTGGAAGCCATTGTTAAGGCCTCTAGAAGTGCAGGTGATCCAAAACACCAAATGTTCACTAATATTCTGTAATGTTTGTAAACAATTGACCTATTAGCCAACCTGCTTGCACCAATCCCTTTTAATTACAGTAAAATCCTGTGAAACACAAACCCCTCTCCTCAATGAATTTAATTAATCCATTCATTCATTCTGATTACCGTTGCATTCACTTTTTTACAGTATAATACAGTCAATTTTACAGTATTGTATTGTGTGTCATTACACAGTACTTGCTTTGATACCGTATATATATATATATTACAGTGTAAGTGTACTGTAATATGAAATAAATAATTTTACTTGCCACTGAGCTGCCTGGCTACTGTCAAATTAAGGGTAATCCCTTTACAGTGAAATATCCCAAATAATATGCCATTTAGCAGACGCTTTTATCCAAAGCGACTTACAGTCATGCGTGCATAAATTTTTCTGTGTATGGGTGGTCCCGGGGATCGAACCCACTACCTTGGCGTTACAAGCGCCGTGCTCTACCAGCTGAGCTACAGAGGACCAAATCTTGTTTAGTTAGCCTATAGTAACTAAAAAACATTACTTGTTGCATAATGAATATAGAATATTGACAGTGTAATAACAGATATAACTGAAGTGTGATTTGTACTTGTATGTATTAGGGATTCCCATTAGCTGTTGCCAAGGAAGCAGCTACTCTTCCTGGGGTCCAACACATTAAAGCACTTACATTACATATAAAACCAAATATAAAAGTACATCATATAACATTATTACACCACTACATATCTACAACACAAAATGTACAATACAAAATGTATAATGCGACCATACAACAATATTACAATGTGTGCGTATGCATGTGTCTGTACCTTTGCGTGTGTCTCTTCACAGTCCCCGCTGTTCCATAAGGTGTATCTTTACCCGTTTTTTCCAAATCTGATTCTACTGCTTGCATCAGTTACCTGATGTGGAATAGAGTTCCATGTAGTCATGGCTCTATGTAGTACTGTGCGCCTCCCATAGTCTGTTCTGGACTTAGGGACTCTGAAGAGACCTCTGGTGGCATGTCTTGTGGGGTATGCATGGGAGTCCGAGCTGTCTGTTTAAACTACTAGCACACAGCTCGGACACCCATGCATACCCCACAAGACATGCCACCAGAGGTCTCTTCAGAGTCCCCAAGTCCAGAACAGACTATGGGATTTAAACAGACTAGTAGTTTAAACAGACAGCTCTGTACATTCAGCTTGTCAACACTTCTTACAAAAACCAGTAGTGACTCACTCTTTCACTTTGAGCTATGAGAGATTGACATGCATATCATTAATGTTAGCTCTCCGTGTTCTTTTAAGGGCCAGCCGTGCTGCCCTGTTCTGAGCCAACTGCAATTTTCCCAAGTCCCTCTTTGTGGCACCTGACCACACTACTGAACAGTAGTCTAGGTGCAACAAAACTAGGGCCTGTAGGACCTGCCTTGTTGATAGTGTTGTTAAGAAGGCAGAGCAGCACTTTATTATGGACAGACTTCTACCCATTTCAGCTACTGTTGTATCAATATGTTTTGACCATGACAGTTTACAATCCAGGGTTACACCAAGCAGTTTAGTCACCTCAACTTGCTCAATTTCCACATTAGTGAATGATTTGTCCCAAATGCAATGCTTTTAGTTTAGGAAATATTTAGGACTAAGTTATTCCTTGCCACCCATTCTGAAACTAACTGCAGCTCTTTGTTAAGTGTTGCAGTCATTTCAGTTGCTTTAGTAGCTGACGTGTATAATGTTGAGTCATCCGCATATGCCATGTCATTAGTAAAGATTGAAAAATGTAAGGGGCCTTAACAAGCTACCCTGGGGAATTCCTGATTCTACCTGGATTTTGTTGGAGAGGCTTCCATTAAAGAACACCCTCTGTGTTCTGTTAGACAAGTAACTCTTTATCCACAATATAGCAGGGGGTGTAAAGCCATAACACATTTGCTTTTCCAGCAGCAGACTATGATCGATAATGTCAAAAGCATCAGTTACCTGATCTCACTTCATTTCAAAACAAATTTCCCAGTTAAAGAACCCTATAGGTTCAGAGTCTGACTGGTCAGCTGGAAAAGTATGGTTTCCACAGCAACACTTACTTTAACATAAGACATGCCTAAGGCACTATGTGTAACTGTCTTCATTAGCTTACATTGATTTGGTGCTGACGTTTCACTTCAAATGGCCCATACAGTGAGGGAAAAAAGTATTTGATCCCCTGCTGATTTTGTACATTTGCCCACTGACAAAGAAATGATCAGTCTATAATTTTAATGGTAGGTTTATTTGAACAGTGAGAGACAGAATAACAACAAAAAAATCCAGAAGAACGCATGTCAAAATTGTTATAAATTGATTTGCATTTTAATGAGGGAAATAAGTATTTGACCCCCTCTCAATCAGAAAGATGTCTGGCTCCCAGGTGTCTTTTATACAGGTAATGAGGTGAGATTAGGAGCACACTCTTAAAGGGAGTGCTCCTAATCTCAGCTTGTTACCTGTATAAAAGACACCTGTCCACAGAAGCAATCAATCAATCAGATTCCAAACTCTCCACCATGGCCAAGACCAAAGAGCTCTCCAAGGATGTCAGGGACAAGATTGTAGACCTACACAAGGCTGGAATGGGCTACAAGACCATCGCCAAGCAGCTTGGTGAGAAGGTGACAACAGTTGGTGCGATTATTCGCAAATGGAAGAAACACAAAAGAACTGTCAATCTCCCTCGGCCTGGGGCTCTATGCAAGATCTCACCTCGTGGAGTTGTAATGATCATGAGAACGGTGAGGAATCAGCCCAGAACTACACGGGTGGATCTTGTCAATGATCTCAAGGCAGCTGGGACCATAGTCACCAAGAAAACAATTGGTAACACACTACGCTGTGAAGGACTGAAATCCTGCAGCGCCCGCAAGGTCCCCCTGCTCAAGAAAGCACATATACAGAGCCATCTGAAGTTTGCCAATTAACATCTGAATGATTCAGAGGAGAACTGGGTGAATGGGTGAATGTGTTGTGGTCAGATGAGACCAAAATCGAGCTCTTTGGCATCAACTCAACTCGCCGTGTTTGGAGGAGGAGGAATGCTGCCTATGACCCCAAGAACACCATCCCCACCATCAAACATGGAGGTGAAACATTATGCTTTGGGGGTGTTTTTCTGCTAAGGGGGCAGGACAACTTCACCACATCAAAGGGACGATGGACGGGGCCGTGTAATATCAAATCTTGGGTGAGAACCTCCTTCCCTCAGCCAGGGCATTGAAAATGGGTCGTGGATGGGTATTCCAGCATGACAATGACCCAAAACACACGGCCAAGGCAACAAAGGAGTGGCTCAAGAAGAAGCACATTAAGGTCCTGGAGTGGCCTAGCCAGTCTCCAGACCTTAAGCCCATAGAAAATCTATGGAGGGAGCTGAAGGTTCGAGTTGACAAACGTCAGCCTCGAAACCTTAATGACTTGGAGAAGATCTGCAAAGAGGAGTGGAACAAAATCCCTCCTGAGATGTGTGCAAACCTGGTGGCCAACTACAAGAAACGTCTGACCTCTGTGATTGCCAACAAGGGTTTTTCCACCAAGTACTAAGTCATGTTTTGCAGAGGGGTCAAATACTTATTTGCCTCATTAAAATGCAAATCAATTCATAACATTTTTGACATGCGTTTTTCTGGATTTCTTTGTTGTTATTCTGTCTCTCTGTGACGAGGTGTGAAGGAAGGAGTCAGGCGCAGGAGGTAAAATACCGAAGTCCAGAGTTTATTCCGTTTACATAAATCAAACGCTCCAAGCGTCAAAACGAAACTAACAAGGGAAAACATCCACCTTGGCATAAACACTAAGAATAGTAGCTCAACCAAGCTACACGCTCTCACAACAAAGAATCACTCACAAAGACAAGGGGAACACTTATACACATACTAATTAGGGGAATGAGCACCAGGTGTGTGTGATTGACAAGACATGACAAGTGGAGTGATGAGAATGGGATCAGCAGTAGCTAGTACTCCGGTGATGATGAACGCCGAAGCCTGCCCGAACCAGGAGGGGGGGCAGCCTCCGCGGAAGTCGTGACACTCTCACTGTTCAAATAAACCTACCATTAAAATTATAGACTGATCATGTCTTTGTCAGTGGGCAAACGTACAAAGTCAGCAGGGGATCAAATACTTTTTTCCCTCACTGTAGGTGTTTGACTCTCGCTGTATTTGAGTGAGAGAGAAAAAAAAACATAATTTCAGGGAATAAATTATTAAATTTTACTGTCACAATTAAGATTTGGTTTGGGGGCATAAGAGGAGTACACTCAAAGGAGTACAGTATAATAAACCTAATAAAGCACTTTCAGAAGAAGGTATATGATTATTTATTTACGGTAGACACCCTCATGGGCACCGATATCAACAACAAACGATGTGTAGGTAACGTAGTGATGAATTACCAAGCCTTATGATCAAAGCTGGACTTTCAAAAGGATTTCATTATGAGGCACCCTTCTTCCTCTAGTGGCATTGTTGCACCTCTGGTTTTCCTCATGGCTATCTGGGTTTGATTTTAGCCACATAGCCACAGGATATGACTCCCAAAGGCATTAGCTTTCCCAGCAGTCCCCCAGCAAAATTTAAACTCACATTAGTTTAAACTGACATGCTGCTTAAACTATAGTACATGGGGTCTGAAACAAGCACCTCTCGCTAGGCTAACCACAAACACATTATGTGACATAGGGAAGGGGCGGTAACGCCTTTTTCATCTCTTTCATATTATAACATTACGTCTCTTAGGCATGAACATGGTCATTCCATTCAAGCCTTTACTAATACTCCCACTTTTGTTAGTTTACAATAAGTTGAATGTGTACTGATTGGCAGAACTTCCTCAAATTGAAACTCAAGGCCCAGAATGCCCCTAATCAAACACAAGTAATTGTACAGTACCTCAACACTTCACATGACTGGGCAGGGGTGCAGCCATGGGTGGCCCTGGGAGGGCATAGGCCCATCCACAGGGGAGCCAGGTCCAGCCAATCAGAATGAGTTTTTCCCCACAAAAGGGCTTTATTACAGACAGAAATACTCCTCAGCACCACCCCCCCTCCTCAGACGATCCCGCAGGTGAAGAAGCCAGATGTGGAGGTCCTGCGGTTGTGAGGCCGGTTGGACGTACCACCAAATTCTCTAAAATGACATTGGAGGCAGCTTATGGTAGAGAATTGAACATACAATGATCTGGAAACAGCTCTGGTGGATATTCCTGCAGTCAGCATGCCAATTGCACACTCCCTCAAAACTGGAGACATCTGTGGCATTGTGTTGTGTGACAAAACCGCATATTTTAGAGTGGCCTTTTACTGTCCCCAGCCCAAGGTGCACCTGTGTAATGATCATGCTGTTTAATCAGCTTCTTGATATGCCACACCTGTCAAGTGGATGGATTATCTTGGCAAAGGAGAAATGCTCACTAACAGGGATGTAAACAAATTTGTGCACAACATTTTAGAGAAATTAGCTTTTTGTGTGTATTGAACATTTCTGGGATTTTTTTATTTCAGCTCATGAAACATGGGACCAACACTTTACATGTTGCATTTATATTTTTGTTCAGTGTAGATGAAGAATTGTTACAGGCCTCCAGTTCGTGTTTAATTCAAACTGATCATCAGACCCCTGTTGGCTGTACCACCACTTTTCCATTTCCTGTCCTCAAAGAACTAACTTCCTCTTGTGTTCTCTTTGATGTGAGCTGTTGGATTGTGGGAACTGACCACCATCAGTGCTATTCTGCGAGCCTTTAAGAGAGCAGCGAGACACTCTCTCCCAGAACTCTGCCTGCAGTGACAATTAGTAGTAATTACAGTGTGGGGGAAAGCATTGAAGACCCAGTTTATCTTAAAGGGCAATTCTGCCACTCTTCAAACTCATACTCATTATCTTCAGCACCATACCAGTGTCTACATATGTGAAAATGGCGCGTTTCTATGATCTGTTTTTAAAAAGATAAGAAGAATAAACGCTTCTCTGTGACATCACTAGGGTAGAAAAAAAAAAACTTGAAACAGTTATTTTCAAAGCCTGCGATGGGATTCTAGCCAGAGGGAGGTTATTTTCTTGCTCCCCACGTCACCGCGAATCTCAGTGTTTAAAAAATCACTGTTTTTAAAATGTTTTAACTTTTGATGATGTCATCGGGTATCACTTTTTTTACTGTATTTTTTATCTACAAAATGTAGAAATGCTCCTTTTTCACATATACAGACACTGGTATTGAAAAGTGGTGGAATTGCCCTTTAAGACTCTCTGGCACTGATTACTTTAAGGACCCCTTTCACTTGTCATTAGCAATAAAGAATAACATTCCTACTTAGAAAGCAGATCCCTCCATTAAGTACAAAGGGTAAATAGCTAACTAGGGTTTTTAGAAAACACCCCCAAGGCCTATTTGTAGTGCTAAAAATGTATTTAGATAATTAATACTAATGTTCATAAAGTGGACATGTAGGCACATTGCCAATGGCCATTGTCATCTAAAGGACTAATAATGTCCAGTATAGAATTTAATTATGTATTTACACAGTACTTAATAAACAATTTGTTGATATTTCAGTGTCAAACCAAGAGGGAAATAACTAGTTAGCTTGCATGGTGAAGGCAATGGTAGAGGTTTGCACAGTTACTGAAACAGGTCACCCCACATGAAATACATTACCTTTGGGGAGACCTGGACCCCCATTAACACTACTGTTTGATCTCAATAGCACAAATTGATCCAAGGTGATGAAATTGTTAAGTAATTATGATTGATGATGACAAGAGGGGGAAATAATTTGTTCCATTACATTCCCTGTGAGTAAGTATTCTTATTTTGAAACCTTAAAGCATATAATCGGTTTGTATTATGATACGTTACAGTAAATTAAGTAAGTAGCATAGTACAGTCATCTAAAAATAGTTTTAACTTCATTTTGAAATGGAAATGTAATGTAGGTATAATGACATACGAAAATAAATGGCCACACAAGCCAAGGGCAGCTAGTGCTGGGATATAAATTCATTACAGTACAATATAGTGCAACACTAGAGTGATACAAATGAATATTGCACTTGAATACATGACTAATTAATCAAGTCACCTAGAGATCCCACAACTGCAGGCAAAACAAAACCATGTGGCCAAGCAGGCTGGCGCCCAACCATGACCACGCTCACCTCACCTCCGGTGTGTTCAGGAGTCAATTATAAACAAGATTAGTAATGTCATGACATGTATATATATATATATATATATATATATATATATATATATATATATATATATGTGTGTGTGTGTCCTTCCTCACACTAGGTCCACACTAGCACATATAACAAACCAACAAAAATAGCATTTTATTTTTCTATTCACAGAGAACATCAAACAGCTATAAGGAATCATAAAATTTCAAAGTGGTTCCTCAGACCTCATATATATATATTTTTTAACACTATATTTTAAGTGAGAAGTAGGCATTGGTCTGAACCTGAAAAAGAAAGAAAATTCACTAGCACCACAATGCCTACTCCACCCATGCTCTACCAAGGTTTTCCAGCACACAGCTTTGACCTACTACAGTAGCTACAGTATGTTGGTCTATTGTACTTCAAACAATGTGTATGCAGGTTGCTTAGGATTAAAACCTTCTCAAACAGCCTAATTAATCCTCTTAAAGGAGGTGCTCCCACAATAATGTGATTTGTACCACATAAAAGTTAAAGTAATGGATTCTACACACCACACTAATGACATTCCACTACCGTTTTAAGCTTTTTAAATTATATGAAAGCAAGCCTTGCTTTTATAATTATATGCGAGCTGTTTAGTCTTGTAGTAATGTCTTATAGAATGCCGCAGCCCGTCTGGTGTTCAACCTTCCCAAGTTCTCTCACATCACCCCGCTCCTCCGCACACTCCACTGGCTTCCAGTTGAAGCTCGCATCTGCTACAAGACCATGGTGCTTGCCTACAAGAGCTGTGAGGGGAACGGCACCTCCGTACCTTCAGGCTCTGATCAGTCCCTACACCCAAATGAGGGCATTGCGTTCATCCACCTCTGGCATGCTGGCCCCCCTACCTCTGCGGAAGCACAGTTCCCGCTCAGCCCAGTCAAAACTGTTCGCTGCTCTGGCACCCCAATGGTGGAACAAGCTCCCTCACGACGCCAGGACAGCGGAGTCACTCACCACCTTCCGGAGACACTTGAAACCCCACCTCTTTAAGGAATACCTGGGATAGGATAAAGTAATCCTTCTACCCCCCCGCCCCCGCCCCCCCCCTAAAAAAAATTATATATTATATATATATACATATATATATATATATATATATAATTGTAAAGTGGTTATCCCACTGGCTATAGGGTGAATGCACCAATTTGTAAGTCGCTCTGGATAAGAGCGTCTGCTAAATGACGTAAATGTAAATGTAAATGTAAATGTCCTCCTTTGCTGCTATAACAGCCTCCACTTTTCTGGGAAGGCTTTTCACTAGATGTTGAAACATTGCTGTGGGGACTTGCTTCCACTCAGCCTCAAGAGCATTAGTGAGGTCGGGCACTGATTTTGGCCTAGCTCGCAGTCGGCGTTCCAATTCATCCCAATGGTGTTCGATGGGGTTGAGGTCAGGGCTCTGTGCAGGCCAGTCAAGTTCTTCCACCCGATCTCAACAAACTATTTCTGTATGGGCCTCGCTTTGTGCACGGGGGAATTGTTATGCTGAAACAGGAAAGGGCCTTCCCCAAACTGTTGCCACAAAGTTGGAAGCACAGAATCGTATGCTGTAGCGTTAAGATTTCCCTTCATTGGAACTAAGAAGCCTAGCCTGAACCATGAAAAACAGCCCCAGACTATTCCTCCTCCAACAAACTTTAAAGTTGTCCCCATGCATTTGGGCAGGTAGTGTTCTCCTGGCATCCGCCAAACCCAGACTCGTCCGTCGGACTGCCAGATGGTGAAGCGTAATTCATCACTCCAGAGAGCGCGTTTACACTGCTCCAGAGTCCAATGGCAGCGAGCTTTACACCACTCCAACCGACGATTGGCATTGCGCATGATGATCTTAGGCTTGTGTGCGGCTGCTCAGCCATGGAAACCCATTTCATGAAGCTCTCGACAAACAGTTATTGTGCTGACGTTGCTTCCAGAGGCAGTTTGGAACTCGGTAGTGAGTGTTGCAAACGAGGACAGACTATTATTACGCGCTACGTGCTTCAGCACTCGGCGGTCCCGTTCTGTGAGCTTGTGTGGCCTACCACTTCGCGGCTGAGCTGTTGTTGCTCCTAGACATTTCCACTTCACAATAACAGCACTTACAGCATACCGGGGCAGCTCTAGCAGAGCAGAAATTTGACGAACTGACTTGTTGGAAAGGTGGCATCCTATGACGGTGCCACGTTGAAAGTCTCTGAGCTCTTCAGTAAGGCCATTCTACTGCCAATGTTTGTCAACTGCATGGTTGTGTGCTCGATTTTATACACCTGTCAGCAACGGGTATGGCTGAAATAGCCAAATCTACTCATTTGAAGGGGTGTCCACATACTTTTGTATATATTGTGTATCTAGCTAGCTAATTTTGGCTAACTTAGTTTTGTTGTTAACACCTGGTTAGCATAACAGCTGAACTAAACTCGAAATCGATCAGACTTGACTTACTAGTGATGAAATGATAGTCGCAGACCAGTTCCTGACAGCTGTCTGGGTTCAGGTCTTGACGGGCAAAAAGGTTTCTTCACTTTTCTGACAGTTCTTGAGTCATCTCATTGGTGTCACCAATGGTGTTTCATGATTGCGAGGAATCTGTAAACATATTTTTATCCAGTTGTTTTTCCTGCCTTGTTAGAGCAGCCAAATACTCTACAGAAAATGTTTTAGGCACTGTTATCATGCAGTTTGGGGTAGCCACTTAGCTGTTGTTGTCAGAAGAATTAATGCGGTGTTCTTCCAACATGGCCGCCAGGAGGCGTCGTTCATCAACTGCAAGCCCTGTATGTTGTGGTATTCAAGCTAAGGTTAATCAATAAATGCAAATAGATATTTTGATTAGCTAGGTAGTTAGCTAGCTAAATTTACCTAGCTAACATTAGCTTGCTTGTCCAAAGTCCAGCAGCTAGCCTCTGTAGCTGGATAACGAACAGGCAAATAAAGGTAGCTAGCCAATTAATGTGGTTTTGTTTTGATTAGCTAGGTAGCCAGCTAGCTATCCAGCTAGATAATGTAATGCTATACCAGTCAGAGGAAAGCTAACGTTGGCTAGGTAGCTAACCAACAAGCGAGAAAAGCTAGCTAGCTATATTTTACCAAGTGAGGTTTTTCATATAAGGCTGAAGTCAGTATATGTAAACTGCTGACTTAAACACTTGTGTGTAATCAGAGAACAAACCAATATGCACAAATAAGCTACCGAACGTCCTTGGCTGCTATGATAAATCAAATCAAATCAAATTGTATTTGTCACATACACGTGTTTAGCAGATGTTAACGTTAGCTGGCTAGGTGACGTTAGCCAACGTAAGACTTTAACGTTAGCTAACGCGTATGGCCAGTTTATGCACCGCAATATATCATACTTTCTTATATAAAACACAGCGAGGTAATGTTAGTTACGTTAAGTTTAAAATCACCAATCTTTGGGAAACTGCCACGTTGCTCACATTCATTTGCATTGCACAGACCAAGCTACAGTAAACAAGGTAGACAGATTTGAGACCGGACAAACACTGCAGTTAGTTACGCTACATTTCCTCGACTAAGAACAAACAAGACCACAAGACAAACTATAGCCCAAAAAACTAATTGCTTTGTTAAGAAACAGTAAACTAGCTATGTTGAACTGCATATAGTCACTGATTGAACCCCAAACAGAACATATAAACAGAACCTCAGCTGTGCATTCTAGCATCAGACAATTTACCAGACTCGACTGACAGCATCGCTTCAAACATGTTTAGATTAAATTCCAGCTCCGGCATTCTTGTCATTATTATAATCCACATTTGTGATGACTGATCAACACAGTGTCAAGTTACTTTTCAGTGTGTTCCCAGAAAATCTGAAGTCGCCATCCAAAAATAAAAAGTAGTCAGGATGCTGCACATGGTGCACCCAGGTAAAACAACAACATCAGAATAATTGATTGCTTGCGCGACCTGCTGTGTGCAATCAAAATAAAATGAAATGCTTGCTAACTTGGTTAGCTACGTGATGAAATGAGTCTGTTTTCAACAAATCAAGTGTTTTAGAGTATTGTATTTTTACCAAGCAAGATAAATAAATGTGTAATCAGTACTGAGTGAAAAAAAAACACATTTTGGAACAAACGCTTCCAGACTGTCCATTTAAATGTATGGTGTAATGGTAATGGTGACATTTTGGAGACATTTTGACCATTCTTTAATTTATAGTTTTGACAGCCCCCTCCCTCCCGTCACACACACATTTATTAAAATGTATTTAAAAAATAATAATAATTTAAAAGAGCCTTTGGGTTCGTGGAGAGGCAGGCAAGTGACAGTGAGTGTGGTGTTGTGGACTACTGCTTGCATCTTGCTAGGACGGTGGAGAGACCAGCTCTCAGACTCTCAAAGAAGAGGTCATTGCCCTCATCCGTGAGATGCATGCCATCTGTACGGTACTGCCCAAGGACACACTGCTTAATGGCAGGGTGGCGGATTGTGGGCATGCGCCTGTCAAGGAGAAATGCAAACACCAGCTGGTTGACAGAGCGCCAGGCCATCTCTATGCGCTTGTTGATGTCCTCCTCCCACTGGAACATCCAACTCCTCTGCTGCGCAATGTCAGAGTAGACCACCGTTGTCCCGGGGAACATTTGGATGACTACCTCCAAATCAGTGCGCATCTGACTCACCAGGGCTGTCCCCTTTGTGTGTGCCAAGTCGTTTCTGCCGAGGTGGATGACTATGATGTAAGGGGGAGCAGCAGCACAGGCACTCTGCTGGCGCAGAACATGAAGCAGTTTGCCCCACTTCTTTCCTCACTCTCCGAGCCACCTAATGTGACAGTAGTCAAGGGAGAGGTTGTGATGCTTTCCGACCGCCCTGGCATGCTTCTCCAACCATTGGATCCATGAATTCCCAAAAAGCCACACAGTTTTCATTCTGGCGTTGGTATAGATGTAGAATAAATAGAACAGTATTCCAATTGAAAAAGATCATACACAGATTCCTTTCTTCCTCCCGTTCCAGGGCAGCTTTAAATGTACAATTTTGACTTTTGCAAGGACAATAAACCATTTCAAATCAAATCAAATTTTATTGGTCACATGCGCCGAATACAACAGGTGCAGACATTACAGTTACTTACAGCCCTTAACCAACAGTGCATTTATTTTTATAAAAATAAAACAACAACAAAAAAAGTGTTGAGAAAAAAAGAGCAGAAGTAAAATAAAATAACAGTAGGGAGGCTATATATACAGGGGGGTACCGGTGCAGAGTCAATGTGCGGGGGCACCGGCTAGTTGAGATAGTTGAAGTAATATGTACATGTGGGTAGAGTTAAAGTGACTATGCATAAATAATTAACAGAGTAGCAGCAGCGTAAAAAGGATGGGGTGGGGGGGCAGTGCAAATAGTCTGGGTAGCCATGATTAGCTGTTCAGGAGTCTTATGGCTTGGGGGTAGAAGCTGTTGAGAAGTATTTTGGACCTAGACTTGGCACTCCGGTACCGCTTGCCGTGCGGTAGCAGGGAGAATAGTCTATGACTAGGGTGGCTGGAGTCTTTGAAAATTTTGAGGGCCTTCCTCTGACACCGCCTGGTATAGAGGTCCTGGATGGCAGGAAGCTTGGCCCCAGCAGTTGCCATACCAGGCGGTGATGCAACCAGTCAGGATGCTCTCGATGGTGCAGCTGTAGAATTTTTTTAGGATCTGAGGACCTATGCCAAATCTTTTCAGTCTCCTGAGGGGGAATAGGCTTTGTCGTGCCCTCTTCACGACTGTCTTGGTGTGTTTGGACCATGATAGTTCGTTGGTGATGTGGACACCAAGGAACTTGAAGCTCTCAACCTGTTCCACTACAGCCCCATCGATGAGAATGGGGGCGTGCTCAGTCCTCTTTTTTTTCCTGTAGTCCACAATCATCTCCTTTGTCTTGGTCACGTTGAGAGAGAGGTTGTTGTCCTGGCACCACACGGCCAGGTCTCTGACCTCCTCCCTATAGGCTGTCTCATCATTGTCGGTGATCAGGCCTACCACTGTTGTGTCGTCGGCAAACTTAATGATGGTGTTGGAGTCGTGCCTGGCCATGCAGTCATGGGTGAACAGAGAGTACAGGAGGGGACTGAGCACGCACCCCTGAGGGGCCCCCGTGTTGAGGATCAGTGTGGCAGATGTGTTGTTACCTACCCTTACCACCTGGGGGCGGCCCGTCAGGAAGTCCAGGATCCAGTTGCAGAGGGAGGTGTTTAGTCCCAGGATCCTTAGCTTAGTGATGAGCTTAGAGGGCACATTTTCTGTATGTTTCTCGTTTTTTTCTAGCCAACATTCCCATTGAAGCACCAAGTCTAATCTGTTCTACCTGTTGTATGTCTATGTGCTTGATTGTAAGGTCGTTATCTCTGCTCTGGGAGGATCTCCTGTCAGACTTTCACTCTCTCCCTTCTTATCTCTGAGATCTCTAATTTCCACCAAAAACTCATAAAACGATTAATCATCACCATACAATAAACTTCTGGTTAAATGTATATGTATTTTTTTACATTGTATTTTCATATTTGTCAGATTTGTCTGATATAGTTCAGTTTAAATAATTAGCAGGTCTGAATTGATTTGACGTAGGCTACTAGCTAGCAGCTAGGCCTATAAGTGGGTCTAGTAGGTGTATCAAATTTATTTTTTACAGGCCAGAATCATCTTATTGAAGAAGAACATTAAACGACCTAGCTGAGCCTTTTCAGGTAAGTTAAATACAGTCAGTAGTAGGCTACTATGTGTCAGTCCCACCGGTTAGGCCCAGACAGCCAACTAATACGCAAACAGACCAGTGGTGAGCGACTGATAATGAGCATTGCGAGTGACAAAAACATTAGCCTATGCTATTAACACAGCATGGCAACGTTAGCTGTCATCCAGTCAGAAATTACATTTGATCCGTTTTACATTAAAATGACAAAATCAGACTCTTAGATTGCAGCAAACCATGTTGCAAATGTTTCTCCTTGTCAGTTTCACGTTTCTCATTTTCAGGCACCACTTTCTGTCATTTGAGAAGCTAGGAAATTTGTCATGCTGGCCCACGTGGAGCTAACAAACAGCTTATGCCGATTCAAATGCACCAGTACACATGGTACGTTGCACACTATCAATACTTAAAATGTATGTTCTGTTCCAAATTTGTGAGTACTCCCACCTGTTTTCATATTTATACTGCAATTTATAAATGAGGACGTGTGCTCTTTTACTGGTTTGCGCTTAGTGGGACTATCATTTGTTTTTCAACAGGACAATGACCCAAAACACATCTCCAGGCTGTGTAAGGGCTATTTTTAACCAAGGAGAGTGATAGAGTGCTGCATCAGACGACCTGGCCTCCACAATCACCCGACCTCAACCCAATTGAGATGGTTTGGTATGAGTTGGACCGCAGAGTGAAGGAAAAGCAGCCAACAAGTTCTCAGCATATGTGGGAACTCCTTCAAGACTGTTGGAAAAGCATTCCTCGTGAAGCTGGTTGAGAGAATGCCAAGAGTGTGCAAAGCTGTCATCAAGGCAAAGGGTGGTTTCTTTGAAGAATAAAAAATAAAATATATATTTTGATTTGTTTAACACTTTTTTGGTTACTACATGATTCCATGTGTGTTATTTCATAGTTTTGATGTCTTCACTATTATTCTACAATGTAGAAAATAGTAAAAATAAAGAAAAACCCTGGAATGAGTAGGTGTGTCCAAACGTTTGACTGGTACTGTATATATATATATATATATACACTGTATATGCTGTACTTACTTGGTCAATCTGAATGATTATGTTGTGCTATTTGAGTAGAGCACCTTCACCTAGTCGTCATGACGAAGGTGCCCCCTTAAACCGTATGAATATATAACATGTAATTTCATGTAAAAGATCATTGTTTGTGATATTGTAAACATACTGTACTTTAATAATGGGCTATATCGTTGTGTTGGTGAAATGAAAAGTATTTTGTCATCTCTGCTTTGCCCCATTGAATAAAAAGTATTTATTCTAGCCCGACTATTTTCTTACTTTACAATTTAAACACATTTAGCATAGACAATGTAATTGTTGTGGTAGTCTTCATTATCACAGTGGCACCTCCAAGTGTACCTGGCATTGGACTTGGTAGTAAACTCAGCAAAAAAAGAAACGTCCTCTCACTGTCAACTGCGTTTATTTTCAGCAAACTTAACATGTGTAAATATTTATATGAACATAACAAGATTCAACAACTGAGACATGAACTGAACAAGTTCCACAGACATGTGACTAACAGAAATGGAATGGAAGGGTACCACATGAGGGAGGAGGATGTCTTCCCTGTAACGCACAGTGTTGAGATTGCCTGCAATGACAACAAGCTCAGTCCGATGATGCTGTGACACACCGCCCCAGACCATGACGGACCCCCCCCCCTCCAAATCGATCCCGCTCCAGAGTACAGGCCTCGGTGTAACCCTCATTCCTTCGACAATAAACGCGAATCCGACCATCACCCCTGGTGAGACAAAACCGCGACTCGTCAGTGAAGAGCACTTTTTGCCAGTCCTGTCTGGTCCAGCAACGGTGGGTTTGTGCCCATAGGCGACGTTGTTGCCGGTGATGTCTGGTGAGGACCTGCCTTACAACAGGCCTACAAGCCCTCAGTCCAGCCTCTCTCAGCCTATTGCGGACAGTGAGCACTGTTGGCGGGATTGTGCGTTCCTGGTGTAACTCGGGAAGTTGTTGTTGGCATCCTGTACCTGTCCCACAGGTGTGATTGTTCGGATGTACCGATCCTTTACAGGTGTTGTTACACGTGGTCTGCCACTGCGAGGACGATCAGCTGTCCGTCCTGTCTCCCTGTAGCGCTGTCTTAGGCGTCTCACAGTACGGACATTGCAATTTATTGCCCTGGCCACATCTGCAGTCCTCATGCCTCCTTGCAGCATGCCTAAGGCACGTTCACGCAGATGAGCAGGGACCCTGGGCATCTTTCTTTTGGTGTTTTTCAGAGTCAGTAGAAAGGCCTCTTTAGTGTCCTAAGTCTTCATAACTGAGACCTTAATTGCCTACCGTCTGTAAGCTGTTAGTGTTTTAACGACCGTTCCACAGGTGCATGTTCATTAATTGTTTATGGTTCATTGAACAAGCATGGGAAACAGTGTTTTAACCCTTTACAATGAAGATCTGTGAAGTTATTTGGATTTTTACGAATTATCTTTGAAAGACAGGGTCCTGAAAAAGGGACGTTTCTTTTTTTGCTGAGTTTAGTAGTTGTGTGTATGTTTTAAGCTAAGGATCCCATCTCCTGCTTCCAGACATTTCACCACCTAGATTACAAGGGTTGGATTTGCACCAAAAAATGTAATGTCAGCACAAGGCATGTACAAAATCGAGTATAATGATTCACCTCATATACATTGTCTACCGGTATCGTTTTTAAATTGAGAACATATATCTGAACAATATGTAAACAGTGTGTGAGTTAAGCTATTCTCTGCTTCAGATGCACAATGTCAAGGGGTGCATTGCAAATGCCCATAAGGCTAATACCATCATACTGTAGGCCAGTGGTTCCCAACTCCGGTCCTCGAGTTCCCCCAACAGTACAGTTTTATTGTAACCCTGGACAAACACACCTGATTCAACTTGTCAACTAATCATCAGGCCCTCAATGAGTTCAATCAGGTATGTTTGTCCAGGGCTACAACAAAAAATGTGTGCTGTTGGGGGTAATGGAGGACTGGAGTTGGGAACCACTGCTGTAGGTCTATGGCTACATTGGCGTTGCATGCTGTTATCAGCTGCAAAATGGGTCCACATGGCTGATATCCTGAAAAAATAGTGACAATCAAATAAAACTAATTGGAGAGCTGATGACTGAACAAAAAGGTAATGTTCATTTGAGAATACGACGCAGAAACACAGACAAATTATAGACAGATTCCCTCCCCCTCTTTATTGTAGGATTGTGATCTGTGATTAATTAACATCAACACTAGTTCTGTAAGGTTCTGTATTTATTTTCTTAGTCAACCTTGTGTTCTTGAACATAGCCCTGTTTCTTTGTGTTCTTGAACGTAGCCCTGTCTTTCATTTTTGTTCATTGATTTCACCTGTGTTTGTTAGTCACCTGGTCTCATTATCTCCTTATTTAGTTCAGTTCATTCTGTTTGTGCCTTGTGAGGTATTGATCGTTTTGACTCTACTAAGCCGTTTCCTAGCTCGTTTGTGAGAACCAGTTATAGCCTTCAGTCCTAGTTTTTGATTATCCTGCCTGTTTGCCTACCTGTGTATGACCATTGCCTGCCTGTGACCACGATTCCTGCCTTTTGCCAAGGCGAAATAAACACCTGCCGCGCTCTGCGCGTGAATCTACACCTTTTTCTCCCTGACTATTCATTACAAGTTCATCTTGAATAATAGTTCACAATTAAAACCAGTTTAAACACGTAACTTCAAAGAATCAACACTTTTATATAGTTTCAAAGTGTACAAGTAAGCTAACGCATATGTAAAGGTTAGACATTTTTGCAACAAGTAGGCTATTATTAATAAAAACATAATTACAGGTGAACAAACAAAAGTAAATACCAGAGGTGGCCAACCTCGCTCCACTGATCCCTGATCTACTGGGTGAGCAGACTTCTGTTGCAGCAAATAGCACACTTGATTATTGACTAATTAGGTTTGATACATTGAATCAGGTGTGTTAGTGCTGGGTTGGAACAGAAGCCTGCACACCCAGCAGGGTTGGCCTGCTCCAGTTGTAATAGGTTTATACATTGTGTGCATAAAACTTGCTAAGATAGGTACACGTTTAATCCACGGCATACAAGGATGTACACTCATTCTCTTGGGACATTCATTGGGACCACTTCATCTGCAGACAGGGTTTCTCTGTATCTGAGGACAGAAAACATCACAAAGAAACAGGCTGCATTATACTCAAGTTAGACAGCCCTGAATATTATGCTGCTATATTTCTCTGTCCTCAGTTTTTCTCGCTAGGGACTGGAACTGGAGAATAGTTTCATAATGTCCTACCACAAAGGTACCTGCCCTATCCAGAAAGGTACTATCCAGAGTAGCCTACTCTCCCTTCTCTGACAGCTGGAAGTGCTAGCTAATCCTTTCACCCTCTTCCATGGCTGTTAGCTAGCTACCTACCTAGATGTTAGCATTGTCAGAAATGCTACAAAAAGGTAGCACATCGTTGGTTGTTATTGGACAGAATGAGCTCGTGAGAGCGATAAATTATATATTTAATCAAAACTGTTGCCCTAAAGGTGGCAAGTCTAATGGTCACTTTATGGATGCTGTAGTCTCGTTCTTATCCGACGCCTAGATATTGAGTTAGGTCGGCCCACATAAAACATTTTTTCCCCTAATGCTAATGACCCTGTTAAAATCCGGTATGTGGTTCTCGGTTCTCATGACGAGAGGTGGGGAGTGTGTTGTGTACCTTCAATCAAGTTGATTTGCGAATTTTCATCGACATTGGTGTCATATTGGCTTAGATATGATGGTAGTGAGATTTGAATTTAACATTGAATTTAATGCCATACTATAGTTGCACCGACCAGTGTAATAACATGACCAAATGTGACATTATAACCTATGTGATTATAACCTCATTATAACCTCATCACACTTCCAGAGGTGCTGTCACAGTGATTAGTGTAGCTTTGTAGAATCCTCACCATGATACAAACCTGTCTGAAAACAAACGGGCAGCCCTGAATGAAGTGTTCTACTCTCCCACAGAGCCTTGCTGTATGCCTCAGACATTCTCTCCACAACAGCCACAATTGAGCAAGGCAGATTCACATCAGCAGGGCATCAGTATGACTCACTGGCTAGAATAACTCTCTAAATAAAGAATAAAAACAATCTTCTCCTTTTTCACTTATTGCACCTTTCCTTCCCTGTTGCCAGGGAGATGACCAAATGCATTCTGTATGCAAGCATGCGCTTCAGTGCCCCCAGAGCACGGAACAGAATCATGTTCCACTTTAAAAACGTTAATTTTACATTTTTAATGACGTGGCTGATGGCTTAAGTGAGTGAGTAGCACTTACAAGGGGGGTTGTAACATTCTAGCAAACCCTCTCTCCCTGCCTCCACTCCCTTCTGATGGAGTACATTATTTGGTAACACTTTATTTGGATAGTCCAAATACAGACTATCAATAACACTTCAACTAACTATTTACTAACACTAAACCTTGCTCTAACCCTAGCCCTAACCTTAATCTAACCCTTATTCTAAACCTAACCCTAACCGTAACCATAGAAAGCAGTTGCTTATCAACAGATAGTTTGTTGATAGTAATCCGGACTATCCAAATAAAGTGTGACCAATTATTTGTTTTGGTAAATAAAGGATGAAACTGTGGCTATCGGTTGAGGACAAATTCAAATGAACTCCAGTTGCAATGAATTATTTGAATAATCTATTCACACTTGCACTTCAATAACTTTTAGAATAAACATGGTCCTTTCCCAAATATAATACATGTTTTCTAGCATACAACATTTAAATGAGTGTAATTGGCAAAGGTTTGACCTTGTTTGACCTCTGTTTGCTGGATACATTATTTTCCATAGGTATTTGGTATGAGCGTGTTCTTGTTTCATAGGGTTAATACCTTAATTATGCATCACACACTGTTCTAGTATTATCTATTGTTATTTTAAGGCAGATAATACAAGATTATAACTTAATGGGATCTGTGAAATCAGATGGAAGATACTGGGTTGCTCTCAAATAAATATGTGCCCGGGATGGTAAGCCTTTGCAACGCGCAGTTCATATCTATATAGCTCAAATTAATTGGTACGAAGAGTTGGGAGCAGGCGGTTAACCACTAATGCATGTCCGAAGGGGGTATTTGACACATTAAATTGCTTCAGTAGCAACCTGTGAATGCAGTACATAGTATGCAATTGAGGGGCTCCATGTTCCCATAACTGTCCTCATGTGCTCTGTTTAGTCCTTCGAATTCCATGTCTGAAGTGTATTTTCATCAGATTAGGTTCTTTGGCCTAACATGGTGCACACATGTTATGTACTCCCGACATACCATGTTCACAATTAAAGAATGTGTAAAGCAGAACGTACCATTATATTCAATTTCCCATGAGCAGCCCTTTACGTTAGCTGTCCAGTGTTAAAACAGAAGGTTAATAGTGTCTCAGATATGAGCTAAGCGGTTTAGCACACAGACAAACTGTGCTTTTTAAAAGTAATTAGCTTCTGCTTTTGCTTTTGCTCTTGAAAAAAAAAGGACAAGAAAACAAAAGCTCAGGAATCCCCTGGGGTCAGCGCCCACCAAGGCCTGGATTACAGCACCAAAGGAACCCTGGGAAGCGTATATTGATTTGGCCTGACACTGGCTGACATATCTAGACTAGCCGCACCCTGACTCGCAAAGGCTTCAAGCAGTTATCTGCCATATCCTCTGCTATCTTTAAAGCGCATTGAGAAATTACCTCACGCCGTAGAAGATTTATCATCACATAGTTAGTTCACTGCACCTAACAGCAGATTGCATTTGACTACTAATATGAGCTTAAAGTTCATGTGCAGAGGATTACGCTTAATTAACTTGTTAGTTTGTGCACGCTACGACGAGCATTAGCTATTTTTCTTTTACCACATTTATATTACAAGTTGTCCGGGTTCAGTGCTTGTGTGTTATGTTATGCCTTCATAACAACTGCAGGGTGGCATGGGCAACAGTTAAGATGATATACTTTGACAAGTACAGCCATTACGTGTCAAAGTGATGGGCATTTGGAATGGTTTAAAAGTGCCGTCCTTAACACTAAATCAACCATGTCGACTTTTCTTTGTTTTTTAAGGAATAGGACTTAGAACTGCCTGAAATAGCTTAGTACTAATTTTTGGTCTTATCACAACTGAAAAATCATCATCAATATCGTTATCTTGTTTATATTTTGAACTTCTGAAAACAGGAAGTAAGAGTGTATCTGAAAGACACTGATGCTTACACAAATGTGCATGTTGAAGTTTATCCACGGCTTTGCAATTGGTGCATATTCAAAGTTATTGCCTCAAAATCGGCATAGGTATTTTGTCTTTAAGAACTGGTCCAGTGACTAATATTAAAGATGCACTCCAGCCATTTTGTATTATTATTCATGTTCAAAAACTATATCCAAAGTATAAATGCCGTAATATACACACACTTAAAGGGATAGTTTGGGATTTTGGCAATGAGGCCCTTTATCTACTTCCCCAGAGTCAGATGAACTTGTGGATACCATTTTTATTTCTCTTCGTGCAGTTTGAAGGAAGTTGCTAACTAGCGCTAGCGCAATTGCTAACTAGCATTAGCTGCTAGCAGATACCAGCAGACTTCCAGTCATTGAGCTAACGCTAGTTAGCGTTGGCTCGCGAAAATGGAATCCACAAGTTCATCTGTCTCTGGGGAAGTAGTTAAAGCACTTCAATGACAAAATCAGTTGACAAATCAGGGAGTTGGTCTGATTGTGCACTCTGATGTCATTGGCCTGCCCCCTTGTTTGCGGGAACAATAAAGGAGCAATTAAGGACAAAACAGGAAAGGCCCACCCTCCCACTTGTGCCACGTCAAAGGACACCTGGACCACCTATTGAGATGTGCCTTTTGTTAAGTAAATCAGGTAAGGTTGGACTTTGGGTAGAGAAAGCTGATCCACAAGCAGCACTTCCGGCCAATGGACTATTCCATGATAAACACATCCAGCCTTTCCGCTCCAATTATGGATTTACAGAACAAGTGATAAACAAAAAATGTGACCGACCGGAGTCCTATGTAGCAACATTTGAAATTGTGTTTTTTTATATTGGATAAAAGTAGAGACTCAGAGCTAGAAAATGGTATATCATACACTGCAGTTGAGGAGCAATGAGAAAGTAATTCTGATTTGAAAGTTGATAAACTTGTTACACCACTTTTGAGAAAATGGCCCTTGAATGTTTTGGTATACCTACTGGAGAGCTCTTCTTTGTCTACACCCATTCAGCATCGTTCACACCCTCTTAAGCCTTATCCACACCCATCTCTTTAAGGATTCACATGTGAGGCCATATGCTAAACAGAGTAAGGTAGTGTTGTAAACAACCAAAGATTTCAAAACTAAAAGTGGTGAAAGCAGTAGCAAAAATACACTTTATCTAGTCTTTGGCCTACACTACATGACCAAAAGTATGTGGACATCTGCTCGTCGGACAAATCATCTTTAATATGGAGTTGGTCCCCCTTTTGCTGCTATAACAGCCTCCACTCTTCTGGGAAGGCTACTAGATGTTGTAACATTGCTGCGGAGACTTGCTTCCATTCAGCCACAAGCGCAATAGTGAGGTGGGGTCACTGATGTTGGGCGATTAGGCCTGGCTCGCAGTCGGTTTCCATAATTCAACCCAAAGGTGTTCGATGGGGTTGAGCTCAGGGCTTTGTGCATGCCAGCCAAGTTCTTCCACACCGATCTCGACAAACCATTTCTGTATGGACCTCACTTTGTGCATCAAATCAAATCAAATCAAATTGTATTTGTCACATACACGTGTTTAGCAGATGTTATAGCGGGTGCAGTGAAATGCTTGTGCTTCTAGCTCCGATAGTGCAGAAATATCTAACAAGTAATATCTAACAATTTCACAACATATACCCAATACACACAAAACTAGTAAGGAATGGGAATTAAGAATATATACATATATGGACAAGCAATGACAGAGCGGCATTAACTAAGATACAGTAGAATATTATAGAATGAGGTATATACATATGAGATGAGTAGTGCAAGATATGTAAACATTATTAAAAGTGACTAGTGTTCCATTTCTTAAAGTGGCCAGTGATTTCAATAGGCAGCAGCAGCCTCTAATGTGCTAGTGTTGGCTATTTAACAGTCTTATGGCCTTGAGATAGAAGCTGTTTTTCAGTCTCTCGGTCCCAGCTTTGATGCACCTGTACTGACCTCGCCTTCTGGATGATAGCGGGGTGAACAGGCAGTGGCTCGGGCGGTTGATGTCCTTGATGATCTTTTGGCCTTCCTGTGACATCGGGTGCTGTATGTGTCTTGGAGGGCGGGTAGTTTGCCCCCGGTAATGTGTTCGGCAGACCGCACTGGAGAGCCCTGCGGTTGTGGGCGGTGCAGTTGCCGTACCAGGGTGAGGGTTTTAGGTGCTAAGCCAAATTTCTTCAGCCTCCTGAGGTTGAAGAGGCTCTGTTGCGCCTTCTTCACCACACTGTCTGCGTGTGTGGACCATTTCAGTTTGTCGGTGATGTGTACGTCAAGGAACTTGAAGCTTTCCACCTTCTTCACTGCGGTCCCGTCGATATGGATAGGGGGATGCACCCTCTGCTGTTTCCTGAAGTCCACGATCATCTCCTTTGTTTTGTTGATGTTGAGTGAGAGGTTATTTTCCTGGCACCACACTCCCAGAGCCCTCACCTCCTCCCTGTAGGCGGTCTCGTCATTGTTGGTAATCAAGCCTACTACTGTTGTGTTGTCTGAAACTTGATGATTGAGTTGGAGGAGTGCTTGGCCACGCAGTCATGGGTGAACAGGGAGTACAGGAGGGGGCTGAGCACGCACCCTTGTGGGGCCCCAGTGTTGAGGATCAGCGAAGTGGAGATGTTGTTTCCTACCTTCACCACCTGGGGGCGGCCCGTCAGGAAGTCCAGGACCCAGTTGCACAGGGCGGGGTTCAGACCCAGGGCCTCGAGCTTAATGATGAGCTTGGAGGGTACTATGGTGTTGAATGCTGAGCTATAGTCAATGAACAGCATTCTTACATTGTCATGCTGAAACAGGAAAGGGCCTTCCCCAAACTGTTGCCACAAAGTTGGAAGCACAGAATCGTCTAGAATGTCATTGTATGCTGTAGCATTAAGATTTCCCTTCACTGTAACTAAGGGGCCTAGCTCAAACTATGAAAAACAGCCCCAGACCAGTATTTCTCTTACACCAAACTTTACAGTTGGCACCATGCATTGGGGCAGGTAGCATTCTCCTGGCATCCGCCAAACCCAGATTTGTCCGTCGGACAGCCAGATGGTGAAGCGTGAATCATCACTCCAGAGAACGTGTTTCCACTGCTCCAGAGTCCAATGGCGGCGAGCTTTACACCACACCAGCCGACGCTTGGCATTGTGTATGCTGATTTTAGGCTTGTGTGCGGCTGCTCGGCCATGGAAACCCATTTCATGAAGCTCTCGACAAACAGTTATTGTGCTGACGTTGCTTCCAGAGGCAGTTTGGAACTCGGTAGTGAGTGTTGCAACCGAGGACAGACTATTATTACGCGCTACGTGCTTCAACACTCGGCGGTCCCGTTCTGTGAGCTTGTGTGGCCTACCACTTCGCGGCTGAGCCGTTGTGTCCACATACTTTTGTATATATAGTGTACAGTGCCTTCGGGAAGTTTTCAGACCCTTTGACTTTTTCCACATTTTGTTACATTACAGCCTTATTCTAAAATGGATTATATAAAACTTTTCCCTCAGCAATCTGCACACAATACCCCATAATTCTTTTTTATTTTTTAGCAAATGTATTACAATTAAAAAACGGAAAGACCTTTTTTACATAGGTATTCAGACACTTTGCTATGAGACTCGAAATTGAGCTCAGGTGCATCCTGTTTCCATTGATCATCCTTGAGATGTTTCTACATATTGATTGGAGTCCACCTGTGGTAAATTCAATTGATTGGACGTGATTTGGAAGGCACTGTATATCCTAATCTGACTTTGGTGCAGGTCATGTTCTTCACATTACCGTCTCTGGTAAACACACGCTATATCAAATACAATCCAAGTTTATTTAAGCACAGGTTACAGAAGGTGTAAATGGTACAGTGAAATGGGTACTTCCATATTTGCATAGTAGCAATATCAAAAATAGAAAGTGTCCATATACATATTTTATAAATATTTTATAATTATTAGATGATTCTTATCCACACTTTTCTAAATTGATGGGTCATCTGAAAGAAAATGCTATAACCACCCCCAGACACACCTGGCTAACTTGATTAGTCATGTCATTATCTGGCGAAGTGGAGTCTTTTGTTTTGACATGTAGCTAGCTAGTTAGATAAACAATTTTAAATTTTTAGTCATTTAGCAGGCACTCTTATCCAGAGCGACTTACAGTTAGTGAGTGCATACATTATTATAATCAAAAAACTATTTTTATACTGGCCCCCTGTGGGAATCGAACCCACAACCCTGGCGTTGCAAAGGCCATGCTCTACCAACTGAGCTACATCCCTGCCGGCCATTCCCTCCCCTACCCTGGACCAATTGTGCACTGCCCCATGGGTCTCCCGGTCACGGTCGGCTACAACAGAACCTGGATTCGAACCAGGATCTCTAGTGGCACAGCTAGCACTGCAATGCAGTGCCTTAGACCACTGCGCCACTCGGGAGGACCAATTAACCTAATGGTGCATTAAAGACAACTGGGAACTCAAATCAAGAAGTCAAATCATGACGTCGGTGTTCTTCAGGTCGGAAGGTCGGAGATTTAAAAAGAGGCCCAAGTTCCAGATTTGGAATTCCGAGTTGGATGACCGTTCAAAATATTTTTCCCAGTTGTTTTGAACTCACTGAAGTCAGAAGTTGGAGATTTCTGAGTTCCCAGTTGTTTTGAATGCAGCAATAATCCCAACCCATACTACTAACAATACAAACTGATTGTCATAGCTAGCCACCATGCATGAATCTGCAGGTAGCTAAAGCTAACCAACTAGGGTCAATGTTAGCTAGCGAGCTAACATTAGGCTATAACTAGCAATGCAAATGGCTTTCTGAGATAGGAATAATATTACTACACAGATCATACACGTAATGTTAGCTAGTGAGGCCAGCCTTCTAACGTTATCTAGCTAGCTAACAGTACGCTTTAACTTGAAATGAAAACAACTTTCTGACAAAATCAGAAACGTATAATATCTGAAAATGTAGCTAGCTAGACTCTCTTACCCATATACATGGATAAACGCTTTTCCCTCTGTCACGGATGCCATGGTTGCCCTTAGTTTGAAGATGTAAACCGGAGACAGGTGTTTTATACAACAGCCTTCTGTGTGTTATCTTTTCTACTCCCTCCGCATATTTGCAATCAAACGCCAGAATTTTCTCCATCTCCTTAGCTATCATACTCTGCTTCGACCGGGCATTCAACTGATTTCAAAACATGGTCAACTTCTTCTGTGACAATAACACTCTTGATTGCCGTTTCAGAAGACTCTTCAATGTCTGGTTCAATGAACAAGTTTTTACCTAAATCAGGGATTTCCTCATCGTCTGATTCATTTTCAGAGTCAGAGAGAGTCAACATGGCAAGATCGTCCTCCAGAAAGTGGAGAGCAGTTCAACACTTTTACAGTTCTTCATGATATCTTTCAAAAAAAGCTGCGGTAGAAAGGATTTCCTACACATATTGAGCAGCTCATGTTATAGACGGAAGCATGCTACATGGCAGACCAATCCAAACTCATCTCTCAGCATGTCCAGCCAATCCATTATCTCAGCCAATCATGGCTAGTGTCACGATCGTCTGAGGAAACGGACCAATACGCAGCGCGTGGAGTGAACATGATGACTTTATTTAAATAAAAGCAACCACGAAAACAACAAACAAATGACGAATGTGAAGTCCTACGGTACACTGACCAAAAGGAACAAAAACCCACAATACCCACGAGAAAACACACAGTATAAATATGGCTCCCAATCAGAGATAACGAGCCGACAGCTGTCACTCGTTACCTCCGATTGGGAGTCACCTGAATAATCACGAACAATCACCACACATAGAAATGAAACAACCAGAATACCCAACATAGAAATACACCCAAACAAGGAAAATGAACAACCCTGGCTCAATAATAAAGTCCATGGAGCCAGAGTGTCACAGTACCCCCCCCTAAAGGTGCGCACTCCGGGCGCACCAGCATACAGTCTAGGGGAGGGTCTGGGTGGGCGTCTGTCCATGGTGGCGGTTCTGGTCCAGGTCGTGGTCCCCACCCCACCTTAGTCACTATCCGCTTCCGTAGCCCCCTCCACATGACCACCCCCCAACTAAACCCACCTGGATTAAGGGGCGGCACCGGACTAAGGGGCAGCACCGGACTAAGGGGCAACACCGGACTAAGGGACAGCACCAGGAGAAGGGGCAGCACCAGGATAAGGGGCAGCACCAGGATAAGGGACAGCACAGGGCTAAGGGGCAGTACCGGACTAAATGGCGGATCCTGGCTGGCTGGCTCTGGCAGATCCTGGCTGGCTGGCGGATCCTGGCTGGACGGCTCTGGCGGATCCTGGCTGGACGGCTCTGGCGGATCCTGGCTGGACGGCTCTGGCGGATCCTGGCTGGACGGCTCTGGCGGATCCTGGCTGGACGGCTCTGGCGGATCCTGGCTGGACAGCTCTGGCGGATCCTGGCTGGACGGCTCATGGCTGGCTGACGGATCTGGCTGCTCATGGCTGGCTGACGGATCTGGCTGCTCATGGCTGGCTGATGGATCTGGCTGCTCATGGCTGGCGGAAGGCTCTGGCTGCTCATGGCTGGCTGACGGATCTGGCTGCTCATAGCTGGCGGAAGGCTCTGGCTGATCCTGTCTGGCGGAAGGCTCTAGCGGCTCCTGTCTGGCGGAAGGCTCTAGCGGCTCCGGTCTGGCGGACGGCTCTGAAGGCTCATGGCAGACGGGCGGCTTTGCAGGTTCAGTACAGACGGGCGGCTTTAGCGCCGTTGGGCAGACGGGCAGTTCAAGCGCCGTTGGGCAGACGGGCAGTTCAGGCGCCGTTGGGCAGACGGGCAGTCCAGGTGCCGTTGGGCAGACGGGCAGTTCAGGCGCCCGTTGGGCAGACGGGCAGTTCAGGCGCCGTTGGGCAGACGGGCAGTTCAGGCGCCCGTTGGGCAGACGGGCAGTTCAGGCGCCGTTGGGCAGACGGCAGACTCTGGCCGTCTGAGGCGCACCTTAGGCCTGGCGCGTAGTGCCGGAACTGGAGGTACCGGGCTGAGGACACGCATCTCAGGGCTAGTGCGGGGAGAAGGAACAGGCCGGACCGGGCTGGCGACGCGCACCGTAGACTTGGTGCGGGTGGCAGGAACAGGCCGGGCAGGGCTGTCGACGCACACCGTATCCTTGGTGCGTGGAGCAGGAACAGGCCGGGCAGGGCTGTCGACGCACACCGTATCCTCTGTGCGTGGAGCAGGAACAGGCCGGGCTGGGCTGGCGACGCACACCGTAGGTTCTGTGCGTGGAGCAGGAACAGGCCGGGCTGGGCTGGCGACGCACACCGTAGGTTCTGTGCGTGGAGCAGGAACAGGCCGGGCTGGGCTGGCGACGCACACCGTGGGCTTGGTGCGTGGAGCAGGAACAGGCCGGGCAGGGCTGTCGACGCACACCGTATCCTTGGTGCGTGGAGCAGGAACAGGCCGGGCAGGGCTGTCGACGCACACCGTATCCTTGGTGCGTGGAGCAGGAACAGGCCGGGCTGGGCTGGCGACGCACACCGTAGGTTCTGTGCGTGGAGCAGGAACAGGCCGGGCTGGGCTGGCGACGCACACCGTAGGTTCTGTGCGTGGAGCAGGAACAGGCCGGGCTGGGCTGGCGACGCACACCGTGGGCTTGGTGCGTGGAGCAGGAACAGGCCGGGCTGGGCTGGCGACGCACACCGTAGGTTCTGTGCGTGGAGCAGGAACAGGCCGGGCTGGGCTGGCGACGCACACCGTGGGCTTGATGCGTGGAGTAGGAACAGGCCGGTCCGTACTGGGAACACACACCACTGGCTTTAACTGGGGATCAGGAACGGGCCGGACCGGACTGGTAACACACATCAGTCTCTCACGCCGTGCCGCAACAACTTCCCTTCCTCTACTCGCCAATGGCTCCCGTAATCCGATAGCCTTCTCTCCACGTCTCCCTGTAGCAGCCTCCTCCAACCCAGCCGCCCAAGCCATGTGCCCCCCAAAAAACTTTTTTGGGGTTGCCTCTCGTCCTTCCAACGATGATGGCCCTGCTGACGCTCGTTGCTCCTCTCTCGCCAGGGCCTTGATCTTCCCCCAAGGTCCCTTGCCCCCGAGCATGTCCTCCCAGGACCACGATTTGCCCACCTGGGCCATCGCCAGCCTCTCGATCTCCTTACCAGGCGCTTCCTCCCATGTCCAGCTGTCTTGCTCCTGGACACGCTGCTTGGTCCTTCTATGGTGGGTTTTTCTGTCACGATCGTCTGAGGAAACGGACCAATACGCAGCGCGTGGAGTGAACATGATGACTTTATTTAAATAAAAGCAACCACGAAAACAACAAACAAATGACGAATGTGAAGTCCTACGGTACACTGACCAAAAGGAACAAAAACCCACAATACCCACGAGAAAACACACAGTATAAATATGGCTCCCAATCAGAGATAACGAGCCGACAGCTGTCACTCGTTACCTCCGATTGGGAGTCACCTGAATAATCACGAACAATCACCACACATAGAAATGAAACAACCAGAATACCCAACATAGAAATACACCCAAACAAGGAAAATGAACAACCCTGGCTCAATAATAAAGTCCATGGAGCCAGAGTGTCACAGCTAGCGGGAAGGTTCATGTCTTTTTTCGTGGCTAAACCAACTAGGCTCGTAATTTAACCATTATATTTGTCTATACAGATGGCATACAAGTTTTTCATTAAGGCACATGAAAGTTCACATGTTCCAGAAGGCCAGGTCGCAGTTGTAAATGAGAACTTGTTCTCAACTGGCTTACCTGGTTAAATAAAGGTGAAATAAAATAAAATAACAATTTCTGCCCAAAAACGCATTTTGATAAAAAAATACATATTTACGTTCAAATGCCTCTCCTGTGAAGTAGTGACATGCGACATACGCTTAGTTTCATGAAACAAGTCACAAATATAATAGGTCCGCACTCCGCACACAACGAGATGTAGGCAGAGCTTGCTTAATCTTTTGATTTTTTAAAATCAGTTTCACTGCACAGGGGGATTATACGCAGACGTTTCGGTTTAACAGCCTTATAATGGTGGTGACCCACATGGCTCAGTGTTGGGTCCCCTGCTGTTGTAGTTATCATCACATTTCTACCGTACTCCACTAACACTACATCATTAGTCCCATTTTCTCCCTCTTATTTAACACAATCTGGAGATTGCCAAGAAAAGTTGACAAAATGAACTCAATAGCATGTATGTTAGCACCAGAAATACTATGCTGCGCTGCACTGCACTGTAAGCCTTAGCAGCCACATTTCAAAGTAATCTATTCAAGTGGCTGGTGGTTTTACTTCATTAACTACTGTACCACTTGCTCTGTTTGTTATGTTCAGTGAAATTTAGTGCTTGATCAAATCTGACATTTCACATGCCCATTGGACCATTACACTTCCACAGTTGATTGTAAACATCACAACATCTTACGATGTACTGATCTGACTACTCTATTAAACAGACAAATCTTGGCCAATATTAGGCTGAAACTAGCCCACACTTTTACCCTATAGAGCCCCCATTGGCTCCAAATGCCCAAATGCCGTCTTATTCTATTTCTGTAATGGCACTTTCAGAGCCTTGGCTTTGCATTCTCCACAGGCCATAGTACAAGTCTCATCCCAACCCTTACAACTATGTCAGCCAGATATGATTCCTCCTTTTCTTAGAGTATTTGTCATTTACTTTCCCTCTCTGGGCAACATTGGTAACCTCATAAGGAATCGCCATCTGTATTTCTGTCAGCTACAAATGCACTTATGGGGCTATGCTGGGACGAAATGCACAAAGACAGCTTCACACTTGCCAGGGGTGTTATTCTAAGATCAGGCTAGAATCAGAAGTTTTGTCGGTTTCAGTTAACCAGGGCGCTGCTAAATGGCTTAAGCCAAGCCTCACTGCACTCGGCGAATGCCTGGAGATATAGCCGCATGACAGCTAAAGTAGCCGGGTGCATCATAGACATGTACCCAGCTTCCAGAGCCTCCGGCTTTTCTCTTCTTCCTGACTGACTTTTAAGTGTTTTATCCGTGGGACACGGAGATAATGTGCATTAAGATAAGAACACTTATTTCAATTGCGCTTTATGTTTTATTCCAGCCCCTTAATTTGGCCGTGTCTAAACTGTGCCATGCTTAAAATAGCTCACATATGCAGGAGAGACCCCCCCACTACGAGAAAGCAGTTGGCTGTATGTGCTTCAGTGTATTAGCACAGTCCCTCCCATGCGTATTTAGTTATTCACTCAGAAAACCAGAGGTCACTGAGAATTCTTCCTCCACAGATTTCAACATGTCATTATGCGAAGAGACTAAATGTACATAGGCCTATGCGCTAAGGGGCTGAGTTCAGAGGATGAAGTGCTGTACAGTACGTGATGCATTTGATGTTGGGAGGACACATATGGCAGCTCTTGCTTTAGCCCCTATGGCTTATTCAGACAGGCAAACCTCTGCACCGTCTGTTCAGTCATGACACAGTCACAGCTACGGGCTGCCTCGGGAACATTCAGGCCAATCAAACGCCTGAACACTAACGTTTGACATCAACTGTGAGTCAGTGAGTCGACCGTGTATTATTTACATTTGAGCTCTTATCCAGAGCGCCTTACAGGAGCAATTAGGGTTAGGTGCCTTGCTCAAGGGCACATCGACAGATTTGTCACCTAGTCGGCTCTATTATAGATGACATGAGACCTGTCATAATGACATGACACCTGTCATAATCCTTATTATAGCTCATGTCAGTTTATGACAATTTACTTGTTGTAATTTGTTGCAAGGCATGTTAGGAAGTATGCCAGGTGAATGGTACAGGCCTTTCTTTTCCAAAATAACAAGTATGTGTACACCACATAGCCATTCTCAATAGGTCATTCTCTGAGACACTGGATTAGATCCAAAGTAATTTCAGATACATTCCGGTCATACTATAGCAGAATGAAAAAAATAAAGCCCATTGTTGTCTGGCACTGATTTGTTTTTAAGCCAGCAAAGATAGAGACAAGACTGATGTCATCACGATCTTAAAGAGACAAGACTGATGTCATCACGATCTTAAAGAGACAAGACTGATGTCATCACGATCTTAAAGAGACAAGACTGATGTCATCACGATCTTAAAGAGACAAGACTGATGTCATCACGATCTTAAAGAGATAAGACTGATGTCATCACGATCTTAAAGAGACAAGACTGATGTCATCACGATCTTATAGAGACAAGACTGATGTCATCACGATCTTAAAGAGACAAGACTGATGTCATCACGATCTTATAGAGACAAGACTGATGTCATCACGATCTTAAAGAGACAAGACTGATGTCATCACGATCTTAAAGAGACAAGCCTGATGTCATCACGATCTTAAAGAGACAAGACTGATGTCATCACGATCTTATAGAGACAAGACTGATGTCATCACGATCTTAAAGAGACAAGACTGATGTCATCATGATCTTAAAGAGACAAGACTGATGTCATCACGATCTTAAAGAGACAAGACTGATGTCATCACGATCTTATAGAGACAAGACTGATGTCATCACGATCTTAAAGAGACAAGACTGATGTCATCACGATCCTAAAGAGACAAGACTGATGTCATCACGATCTTAAAGAGACAAGACTGATGTCATCACGATCTTAAAGAGACAAGACTGATGTCATCACGATCTTAAAGAGACAAGACTGATGTCATCACGATCTTAAAGCTTTTACACGTCAAGATATTGAGAACACTAATCCCTAAAGCAAGATACTGAACATGAATGGGGGCTGTAATAAAATACTGTTGGTGACATGCCAGAATATTCTGCTTTCTCCAACAATTGTGAATACAACCTGATGTAGAAAAGCCAAAATATTCATAAATACTGCAGGCACTGGCATTCCCCAAAAAGAGAATCCAGTTTTAGCAGACACTGTAAATCTCTGTCAGACAGACTGTTGATACATGATCTCCGATCTCAGTGCATCACAGGACTCCATCTGATGCCAAGTCCATCACAACAACATGTCACCAAAGTGGCTCTAGTGAAAAGTGACTGAATGTCTGCCTGGAGTCACTAAAACAGCTTGTAAAATGTATTACAGGTCTGACAAAAAACGTAATAATATAAGTAAGGTAAGTAATCACTTTATATTTTACACATTGACATTACCAATAAAGGCTCAACATCTACTTGTTAGGTGTTTATACCGTCAGCATTTATTCATTATTGCACTGTGGGAAAATGTCACACTCTTGAGTGTTCAGTACAATGCATAGCCTAAAGAAATACAAATGTACTGTATTCAAAAGCAAGCATAATGTTCACAAGCATGTACGTGGAAGGCTAATGTGTTATGTAAGTGCGTGAGAACTTCTGTGATCAAAAAGGGCTGGAACACCATTGGCCTCAGGGCTGGATCCAATTGAATTGAATATTTACTGCACCAAATACATTTATGCAAAGGCCAAAAGCACTCCCTATTGACCAAAAGTGTTTAATGTAAATAGGACTTCATTGCAAAACACCATAACCCACATCGTAGTGCTATTAATAAGAAATTCAGCTTATTTACCATACCAAAATGGCTGTGTATTTTTTGTTTGTTTTTTGTTTGATGTATTGTATAATCCTTTAACATGCTCATGTAATATATATATATATATACACAGCGTGCGTGCGCACACACACACATACACACACACACACACACACACACACACACACACCAAAGATAGAGCCACGGTGGACTGTGGAATTCTCCTGCTATGTTTACTTTACTAAATGTACATTTCATTTCTCTCAAGCAAATGATCCAATTATGACTTTTTACCTTTGCATATGCCTTAACTACTATCTTCCCCAGTGCCCTAATGTTCCCACAGCCTTCAGAGTCCACTTTTATTGTTTCATTTGCTTCGAGGCATGCATCTATTCAACCTTGGTGAATTGGGTTGGACTGTGGATACATGTAAATAGATTTCAAAGCGTCTGTTATTTTAAGCAATGAAATACTATACTTGCTCATTGGTATCATTCATTGCATCTTTCTAGACAAAAGGCTTAATTAATGATTGTAGAGTCCACTTATAAATGCGTTGTAAATGCTTAACATAAAGTTACTTGGAATTGTTAGGAATAGCTACAGTATACAACGTCACATGTCACATTTCCGAACCATTCATTTAGGCTTTATAAGGAATAAATACAATCTTCCAGTTAGCCTCAATAGAGCTAGCTACACAATACTCTACAACAGCGAGATATTATAGACTCAAGTCAATGTGAGGATGCTTCTCTTGCTGCAACCTGATCTGAAGTGGTCGTGCCTAAGGCTCCTCAGACCTTCTGTTGGGATAGACTGCTCCGCCTCGCTGCCGTCTGGGTTCTGTGAACTGAGTGCCCTCCCAGGTGTTTGGTCATTTTCCTCTGGGTTTTATAGTATCCGTCTCAAGGGGGATCTCACATGAGAATAATAGAATGTCTACGTTACAAAGAGGTTGTTTGATGCTGTGTGTTTGTCATCAGTCAAATACTTAACTTCTCGCAACTCCTCACACATTCCAGCAGTATTCTATTTCCTGTGAAAAACCTTTTTGAAACCAAATTCTACCGCTAAGGTTAATGTGATGTGTTCACTTCTCTCTAGTTAATGGGGCTTGGGCACACAAAATTTAAAAATAATTTCACATTCATATCAAGGTATGACATTTTAAATGTTTTATTCTGAATCTACCTAACCCATAGGTGTATAAACTGAGAGTACAATATTGGCTAAATGAATCATTCATTCAAATCTCACCTCCCCTTTCAGAGGGTTTGGGTGTGTTGCCATTTGAAATAAGTAGGTAAACCTGAATGGGGTTAACATGTCAATGTTAATGTCAATGTTAATGTTAATCTCTCACATTTTTAAGCGGCTCCTCTGCCAAGAGGATGGGCCTACTAAGGTCAGGTTTGGGCCTGGAAAAAAAACGAGGGCCCACTCGTTGGAGGGCCTCGCCTTTGTCTTCGATCAGGAACAAGGAGGAAGTAGCAGAGCGTTTCAGAGACTAATCAAAACAAACGTAATAAAGACCCATATGTCAACAAACATGGTGGCTGGATCGCAGTGATCATTCAAAAGGGGGTCGAATTAGTCTCAGGGTCATGTCTAGACAGGCCTTTCTGTACAGTGACCTCCGGCCGTCACGCTTCTGGAGGGAACACCAAATAAACCAATAGAAACCCACCCATCCCTCCATAAGCCTCCCCGGTTCATAAACCACTGGTGGTCAATCAAGCCATAAGCGCCCTCTTTAGTTTCTCAAGGAAGTGACTTTCACAAACGAGCAGCGGCATTTTATATTTTTATATTTCCATTGTGGTCAGGGATCCCAACACTATTAAAGTGGAATCACCACTTGAGGAGGTTTGGACAACGAACGATCTGCTGGTTTTTGTATGAGCTCACGCTCGACTTGCCGCATGATCCCTGCTTCACGTGTTTCGCCCAAGTTTGTTCAGGGTCTTTAACAAAGAAAGTGGCTTATTATCGCCCACTGGAGGAGTTGTCTGCACATGTACGATTCAGTAATTGCTGCCACTGAACAAGCAGACTGAATTGGACATGACACTGAGCCATTATTAAGAAATCAAATGCTGTTTTTGCAATTATGTTAGTTTGGCTGAGCACAGTGAATCGCCCTTGTGAAGCTCATAAAAAGTTAATCTAGCCACAATCGCAGGGCTTCAGCAGTACCACGTGAAGGCCAATGAGGCCGCAGTGACTCGGAGCTCCACTTTTCACCAAACCCAGACTGGTGTTGCCTCTGAATGTGAATGGGATGGGGGGGGTTGAGTGAAATGGTGGACTGGAAATTAAAGGCATGTCCCCACCACAGATTTAAAGGTCCAATGCAGCTGTTTTTATCTCAATATCGAATAATTTCTGGGTACCAATTACGTATCTTACTGTGATTGTTTTCAATTAAAATATGATCAAAAATAAACAAAAATAGCTTCTTAACAAAGAGCAATGCAAGTGCGGAGGGGAAAACTAAAATCTAGCTGTTATTGGCAGAGAGGTTTGGAACTCTCTTTGTTATTGGTCTATTAACTAATTTACCGCAGGCCAAAACTCCATCCCACCAAAACAGGCTGAAATCTGTCTTTTCAAACAGCTCTTACACTAAAAGGGCATTATAATAATTTTCACAATTTCACAGTATTATTCCAACCTCATAGTGTGAAAAAGTACACTACCAGTCAAAAGTTTGGACACACCTACTTATTCAAGGGTTTTTCTTTATTTTTACTATTTTTTACATTGTATAATAATAGTGAAAACATCAAAACTATGAAATAACACATATGGAATCATGTAGTAACCAAAAAAGTGTTAAACAAATCAAAATATATTTTATATTTGAAATTCTTCAAATAGCCACCCTTTGCCTTGATGACAGCTTTGCACACTCTTGGCATTCTCTCAACCAGCTTCATGACGTAGTCACCTGGAATGCATTTCAATTTACAGGTGCGCATTCTTAAAAGTTAATTTGTGGAATTTCTTTCCTTCTTAATGTGTTTGAGCCAATCAGTTGTGTTGTGACAAGGTAGGGGGGTATACAGAAGATAGCCCTACTTGATAAAAGACCAAGTCCATATTATGGCAAGAACAGCTCAAATAAGCAAGGAGAAACAACAGTCCATCATTACTTTAAGACATGAAGGTCAGTCAATACGGAACATTTCAAGAACTTTGAATGTTTCTTCAAGTGCAGTCGCAAAAACCATCAAGCGCTATGATGAAACTAGCTCTCATGAGGACCGCCACAGGAATGGAAGACCCAGATTTACCTCTGCTGCAGAGGATAAGTTCATTAGAGTTACCAGCCTCAGAAATTGCAGCCCAAATAAATGCTTCACAGAGTTCAAGTAACAGACACATCTCAACATCAGCGGTTCAGGGGAGACTGTGTGAATCAGGCCTTCATGGTTGAATTGCTGCAAAGAAACCACTACTAAAGGACACCAAAAACAAAATGAGACTTGCTTGGGCCAAGAAACATGAGCAATTGACGTTAGACCGGTGGAAATCTGTCCTTTGGTCTGGAGTCCAAATTGGAGATTTTTAGTTCCAACCACCGTGGCTTTGTGAGATGCGGTGTGGGTGAACGGAGAATCTCCGTATGTGTATTTCCCACTGTAAAGCATGGAGGAGGAGGTGTTATGGTGTGGGGGTGCTTTGCTGGTGACACTGTCTGATTTATCTAGAATTCAAGGCACACTTAACCAGCATGGCTACCACAGCATTCTGCAGCGATACGCCATCCCATCTGGTTTGCGCTTAGTGGGACTATCATTTGTTTTTCAACAGGACAATGACCCAACACACCTCCAGGCTGTGTAAGGGCTATTTTACCAAGAAGGAGAGTGATGGAGTGCTAAATCAGATGACCTGGCCTCCACAGTCCCCCAACCTCAACCCAATTGAGATGGTTTGGGATGAGTCGGAACAGACAGTGAAGGAAAAGCAGCCAACAAGTGCTCAGCAAATGTGGGAACTCCTTCAAGACTGTTGGAAAAGCGTTCCAGGTGAAGCTGGTTGAGAGAATGCCAAGAGTGTGCAAAGCTGTCATCAAAGCAAAGGGTGGCTACTTTGAAGAATCTAAAATCTAAAATATATTGTGATTTTTTTAACACTTTTTTGGTTACTACATGATTCCATATGTGTTATTTCATAGTTTTGATGTGTTCACTATTATTCTACAAGGTAGAAAATAGTAAAAATTAAGAAAAATTCTTGAATGAATAGATGTGTCCAAACTTTTGACTAGTACTGTATATGAAACACATTTTGACTAGTACTGTATATGAAACACGTTTTGACTAGTACTGTATATGAAACACGTTTTGACTAGTACTGTATATGAAACACATTTTGACTAGTACTGTATATGAAACTCATTTTGACTAGTACTGTATATAAAACACATTTTGACTAGTACTGTATATGAAACACATTTTGACTAGTACTGTATATGAAACACATTTTGACTAGTACTGTATATGAAACACATTTTGACTAGTACTGTATATGAAACACGTTTTGACTAGTACTGTATATGAAACACGTTTTGACTAGTACTGTATATGAAACACATTTTGACTAGTACTGTATATGAAACACATTTTGACTAGTACTGTATATGAAACACATTTTGACTAGTACTGTATATGAAACACATTTTGACTAGTACTGTATATGAAACACATTTTGACTAGTACTGTATATGAAACACATTTTGACTAGTACTGTATATGAAACACATTTTGACTAGTACTGTATATGAAACACGTTTTGACTAGTACTGTATATGAAACACATTTTGACTAGTACTGTATATGAAACACATTTTGACTAGTACTGTATATGAAACACGTTTTGACTAGTACTGTATATGAAACACATTTTGACTAGTACTGTATATGAAACACGTTTTGACTAGTACTGTATATGAAACACATTTTGACTAGTACTGTATATGAAACACATTTTGACTAGTACTGTATATGAAACACGTTTTGACTAGTACTGTATATGAAACACATTTTGACTAGTACTGTATATGAAACACATTTTGACTAGTACTGTATATGAAACACATTTTGACTAGTACTGTATATGAAACACATTTTGACTAGTACTGTATATGAAACACATTTTGACTAGTACTGTATATGAAACACGTTTTGACTAGTACTGTATATGAAACACATTTTGACTAGTACTGTATATGAAACACGTTTTGACTAGTACTGTATATGAAACACATTTTGACTAGTACTGTATATGAAACACATTTTGACTAGTACTGTATATGAAACACGTTTTGACTAGTACTGTATATGAAACACATTTTGACTAGTACTGTATATGAAACACGTTTTGACTAGTACTGTATATGAAACACATTTTGACTAGTACTGTATATGAAACACATTTTGACTAGTACTGTATATGAAACACATTTTAGACTGCATTGCGCCTTGAGGTCGATGACCGCACCCCCACGGAAATGGAATTAGCATAATAAAAACATTCCCATAAAAAGCCATCAATTTAAACTAGAGATATCTGCATTAGATGCTTCTCAATCCACTGCATCCGCCGATGTCGCACTTCCGAATCTGCGGTGAAAGGTGACAGCGCTAGAGCGGAGTTTGTCAGACCATGGGACATCGGTATTCTCACAAATGTTGTCTGTAGCGTCCGAACGGGTTGGCCTACAAACTAATATGACCCCTCTATGGAAAGAGGAGACTCTCACGAACATGTAGACGTCGGTTGTTTTGCTCTAGGAAAGGCCTCACAAGAGTCGTCTGAAGGTCCCCCGGTACCAGTTGAAAACATGAATGAAAGTATATATGGAGACTGTTTAGTTTGTTTGTTTTTACTGTGGGGGCAACTGAGTTCATCACGTTCTTTTCAACAAGAAAGGGTTAGGGCATAGCCCTTGCACACCAACATTGAACAAAACAATGTTCAAAACTCATTGTTACATCTCTAGTAGGCCTACAGTATTATATTTATCAACGTGATCCTAGCATTGAATCTAAACACCAATAGTGAAATACTTCATCGTTTTCTATCTAGATAGTTGTGTTCACAATTAGTCCTAATGTAGATATGACTTGAGGAGAGACAACTGCTTTGGGAATAAAAGCAGCAGATTCATTGAACTGCATCGAAGCATTACTTTGCAATAGCCTCTACCTGCCTAAGCAGCCTGATGCTAATATAACATGGCAGTATAGGGCAGCTCCACGCAACTTTCTCAGCCTTCCTAAGTAATTGGTGAACCAGGACCCCACCTCACATGGGTAGCTGGGGGAAAGCAGGTCCCATACAGTATTGTCCTCAGACCCACTGGGAGGCATGTGACCTTCCCATAACTCCCTCTCTTTTAGTTAGAGAGGAAGGCCTTGGCTGGCGTCATGCCCATGAGATTGCAGTTTGAACAGTGCACACTGTTCAGTTTGTCTTGAGTATCAGTCCAGTCAGACGGACAAGAACAGCCCATTAATGCCAGTGTAGGCTGACAGTAAAAGTAAGTAGGCCTGGAGTGCTTCTGTGTCTACTGTGTCCACCAGTGGAGGCTCCTCAGAAGAGGAAGGGGAGGACCATCCTCCTCAGTGAATTTCATACAAATATAGTGAAATATTAAAAAAGTTATCCTTTTTAGATAAAACTATACAAAATACATTCACCTCACCAAATAATTGATTAAAACACAGTTTTGCAATTAAGGTCTACAATAGCCTCAACAGCACTCTCTAGGGTAGCACCATGGTGTAGTCAGAGGACAGCTAGCTTCCGTCCTCCTCTGGGTACATTGACTTCAATACAAAGCTTGGAGGCTCATGGTTCTCACCCCCTTCCATAGACTTACACAGTAATTATGACAACTTCCGGAGGACGTCCTCCAACCTATCAGAGCTCTTGCAGCATGAACTGACATGTTGTCCACCCAATCAAAGGATCAGAGAATGAATCTAGTACTGAAAGCATAAGCTACAGATAGCTAGCACTGCAGTGCATAAAATGTGGTGAGTAGTTGACTCAAACAGAGAGGAAGACAATAGTCGAAACAGTTTTGAACAAATTAATTTATTACAAAATTAAGGAGGAACAAGAGAGAGAAATATATATATTTTGTCATTTTTTTCACTTTCACTTACTTAGTTAGCAAATGCAGCTAGCTAGTTTACCCTACTCAAACACCCGGGTCAAATATAGAGGGATGCTATGTTAGCTAACTGGCTATGACTATCCAACACTGGAGCTCTTCCAAGTCAAGGTAAGCTTTTGGTTTTACTAATGTATTGCCACCGGGGCCTGCCGGTGTAATTGCTAAACTGCTTACTGACTGTGCACTGTACTGCAAGATTGTAGAGGGTTTACTAACGCGTTAGTTCTATTAGCTAAGTTGACTATGACATGACTTTAGCTAATTTGGTGACAACAATGTAGGGTGTGTGTAGTGGTTATGATATGAAGGTTTGGCTTGGAAAGTTTTTTTTGCCTGGTCACAGAAAGCTGCTGTGTTGTGCATTGAAGTCCACAAGCGAAGGGAAAAGGTGAGAGGAGGAGAGCACATAGATCCGAAAAGGAATACAACAAGCTGTTTGTATGTGGCTATGAAAGAGAACTGTTTGCGTGTGATCAGTGGTGTATTCATTCCGACGATTCTG
Source organism: Coregonus clupeaformis (assembly GCF_020615455.1). NCBI lineage: Eukaryota > Metazoa > Chordata > Actinopteri > Salmoniformes > Salmonidae > Coregonus > Coregonus clupeaformis. Next base: position 1,919,971 of record NC_059199.1, on the reverse strand, counting down.
TTGAAAAACGTTTCTTAAACGGAAGCAAACGGAACAAAACAGGGATAAACATACCTGAATTTGTCTAATTTGTCACCTCAATTCTTTCACTTGACCTGTGTGCACCTACGTTGTAAACTTATATTCATATGCTAGGTTCTAGCAACCTCATGATGGGTATAGGGAAAATTTGAGTATCATATAGTAGCCAGTGGTGTAAAGTACTTAAGTAAAAATACTTTAAAGTACTACTTAAGTAATTTTTTGTGGTGTCTGTACTTTACTATTTATATTTTTGACTACTTTTACTTTTACTTCACTACATTCCTAAAGTACTTTTTACTCAATACATTTTCCCTGACAAAAGTACTCGTTACATTTTGAATGCTTAGCAGGACAGGACAGTTGTCTAATTTACATACTTATCAAGAGAACATCCCTGGTCATCCCTACTGCCTCTGATCTGGCGGACTCACTAAACACATGTTTCGTTTGTAAATCATGTCTGAGTGTTGGAGTGTTCCCCTGGCTTTTTTTATTTTATGAAAATGGTGCCATCTGGTTTGCTTAATAAAAGGAATTTGAAACGATTTATACTTTTACTTTTAATACTTAAGTATATTTTAGCAATTACATTTACTTTTGATACATAAGTATATTTAAAACCAAATACTTTTAGACCTTTACTCAAGTAGTATTTTACTGAGTGTCTTTCACTTTTACTTGAGTCATTTTCTATTAAGGTATCTTTACTTTTACTCAAGTATGACAATTGGGTACTTTTTCCACCACTGGTAGTAGCCTAAACCTATCGATGTTACATTGAACTGGGTGAATGGAATATGAATGATAGTCATCCAATATGCTGTAATAGAAATAAGGCCATCCTCATACATTTTGTTTGTCATCCTCCCTCATCTTAAATGGTACCGACCACCACTGGTGTCCACAGTGCATCATTTTATGGAATTGATGCTATATTTTCTTGTGTTATGTAAGGGATCATCAATGATGATTTGTGCAGTCCTATGGAAATATACCATGATTCAGGGGGTGATACGGCTCCTGAGGCATAAGCTGGGAATTGGTATATTTCCATAGAACTGCAGTTGATTATCCTGCTTATACCCCAGACTTAAAGGGATACTTCAAACTGCACGCATAGACATACAAATGGTATCCACGAGTTCATCTAACTCTGAGGAAGTAGATAAAGGGCCTCATTGCCAAAATCCTGAAGTATCTCTTTAAACGGAAACTAATAAATTATGTTCTAATTGACAGTACCCTACCACCATGTAGATTGTTAAAGTAATGTGTTTTTTATTTATAACAGACAGAATTTCATAAATGGCAGGTAGCTTAGTGGTTAAGAGCATTATGCCAGTACCTGAAAGGTTGCTGGTTCTAATCCCCGAGCCGACTACACAGTAAAAACAGAAGTGTTAATTTAACTCCTATCGAGTTGAATTTAACTCTGTTTCAGATAACATTTGGTCCCACTCAAAATCAGTGTAAAATGTACTCTTTGGTCAGTGTAAAACTTTTAGAGTTAATTCTACTCCATATTGTGTAAAAAATAACAATGAAATGTGTCAAAATATTTAACACTGTAGTTTAATCACACTGTTGAGAGTAATATGATTACACTGTATAGAGTTAAGTCAACTACAATTTTACTTCAAAAAATGACACTTTAAAGTGTAATGATATTTACTTTTCATTTCTCTACAGTGTTTTTTTTTTTTATTTAAATCATATGATGTAGTGTTACTGAATTATAGAAATATCAATACTATCAAATAAAACAAAGCACAATAATACAAGATGAGAGCACCCACATTTATTGAAAAAAAAAGTATAATTTCAATGTCCGTGAATTTACATTGTACACCCATTGCCTTGTCTATGACAGAAGTATAACATCATAAAAATGTTCACCAGAGAAAGCAATATGGCACAACAAGGAGAGCTGTGTCATTTCCTCCATATGACCTTTGTATGTCAAAAGGTCTAGGGTAGTGCAGGTTGTCGACATGAAAAAAACTAAATCATGCTTTGATCTGATCACCTCATATGCATGGAAATGTTCTTGAAAAGTTACTGTAACTAAAGGCACTGTGAGTAGTAACAGTTTTTCACACATTATCAGAACTGACTCAATCTGATAAAACAAGGGCACTTCAGAGTCAACTTCGCCACAGATAACCAAGTGTGGGCGATAAACATACCCATTATGTTTAGCCCAATTAACCTTCATAACCTGAATGCTACTGGGCACTTGCATTGCCAAAGCAATTTCAGAACCTCCTTTTACCATATTTAAAGCCACCATTTTTCCTGGACCAATATCTAACCGACTAAAAGTTGTTGATCTTCGCCAACTATATGCCATATGATTCTGATGCTTTTTTGCCAGCGTTTTGGTAATATTTTTAAACGATTTAAGCTGTTTTTTGAAAAAATTCTGTTTGCCTTCATACCTCATACACCAACTATGAAGTACAGGCCCTATTTTCTGGATGCAGCGGGGATAGTGGATAAGAAAATGGTGCTTTGGTAAAAGTTTTTTCTGAGGATACAACTTCTTAAACAGTGTATGGTGATCAACAATCAAATGTTTTAAATATACACATAGACCTTGAGATAACATGGGCGAGAATATAATGTTAATTATTTGCAATAATAAAAGAAGCAGGCCCCAGTGTTGGTCAGTAGAAGTTACCAAATCTCCAAAGATAAGAGGAACATTCCTAAGTAAGCACCAGGACTGAATTGCATTCAGTCCCAGATCATTAGATCCTTCACTTAAATTAACAGTCACAGGCCTGTTATTTCTCTCTGTGAAACCATAATCAAAACTTTGTATTCTTGAATGTATTTCTCCTGATGTAACATGTTTTTCATTCAAATACAGAAATAATAACTTCAATTCGTACTGGCCAACCCCTTCTAACACATCATGCATCACATCAACTGAGAAGTTCTCAGTTGTGTGAAAATACCTCAATGAATTTAATATGCATGACCTTTTCACACCAAAAACATACGGAAGGGATGGATTACAAGCCATTTCTTGACAGTGAGCAGTATGCATATCTTTGGTGCGTAAAACTATTTTGGAAGAATCTTCAGAGAATTCTGTTTGAAAGTCCTCCTTTTCTGCTAAACAGAACCTGCAACAGTACCTTGCACTGAAAGACTCCACCAGACCAAACAAACTATGCAAACCCAAATTATCACCTGTTACCTGTACTACAGTGCCACGTACATAACCACTGTATAATGGAATCTCAATACCATCGCTCTCTAACACTTTAATGTCTCGAACAATGGGAGCAAAAATTTCACTAAAACCATATCGTTTAACATCTTGAGTATGAAATAAGGCGCACAGGTGTATGTTAGCCAAAAAAGAATTCCATTTTGGAGAGAAGTTTCTTAAAGTAAAATATACTCCACCCAATTTATGAATACCTCGCTTGGAACCCAATGGGTTGGCGACCTCAAAATCATCATAGAACATCTGGACCTGTATTGTCTGCTTCTCAGTTGAGAACAGGGGGTGACTTTTAAAAAAAAGATCCATCACAAATATCTCTCAGTCTAGAGTTGCTGGTAGCTGAGCTTTGCAACATTTCTGCAAAATACTGACTTTTAAATATTGACTGCAGTGTAGATAAAATTGGAATATACATGAATTTATCTTGAACTACTACCTGATCATATGTTCCAGTCTTTTTATTTCGTCTTGTGTCAAATCTTGAACCAATCACACATTCAACTGGTTCTACTATTTCCCACTTGGCAGTCATAAATTTTGATCGCTTGTATTCCGAATTTAGAACTGTGAAAGGATTCTCTAACCCCTCAAAACACGCCTCAACTTTCTTGCACATTTCTGTTTCTCTTTCATTACTAAATACATGCTTTATCACTGTTTCTTTAGCATGCTGATGAATATCTTGAACAATCTCTTCCATGGAAATCACTACAGTATTTACTGTACTTTGACCAACACCTGCTGCCTTTAGATCAGAAATAACAGCTGCACAACTATTTACAATGTATGGCGAAGATAACTCTGACTCAGCCTCTAAACATTCAGTCGACACTTCAACATGAGAAATATTACTGGTGTTGACGGTACTTTGAGGGTCTGAAAGATCATCTTCTATAGAATCTACTAAACTTTCTCCGTGGCACTTGTTAAGATGTTTTCTAAAACCAGAAAAGCTACCAAAAGAACGTGAGCATCCTTCTTGACCACATTTCAGAAAAAGAGTCCTGCCTGTACATAGCCCATGAATTATCTTAAGGTGCTTAACAAGGTTGTTTGGACTTCCATGGTCACTTTTGCAAAGAAAACACTTCATAGTTTTATCTCAACTAACGCACCATTCTTGCTCGCAACTCAGCAACTCTAGGAGTCTCCTTTGTTTCCCCCATGTCGATGTTATAGATGGTTGTTTGCACAAAAGTGAAAAAGCTGCTCAAGGAAGAACTGTATGACGTACCAAATACGTAATGGGCTTTAAAGACTTCGTCAAAAGCTCCTACTGAACCTGTTGCCTTGCATGGAAGAGCATGCTTGTCAACCACAATGAAGTAGGAGTGAATGCTGCTCTGTGTGGATCCCTGGGCGAGAAGGTAGGGCTGACTGCTTTGGGTGATGTTGTCAAGATGCTGCTGCACACTGGTTCCAACCTACAAAAAAAACACATTCAACAGAATTGTTTTGGTGACTAACCTCTGACAATAGATAAGATCACCTCAAACTGTGCACAAGATTAAGATGATGGAATATATATTTTAAACAACTGTTAAGCATACCTTTTGAAATCTGATGAGCTGATCTACAGCTTGATATGCAGACATCTTTCCCGGCCTCTTTCTACCTTGTGCAGATGGTGGTAGCAAATGTAGCAGCAGCAAGATGGCAGACATGTCACTGTCCCAGCCTACAAATAAGTAAATAAAAACCTGGTTAACATTGTGCCGTAGCATAACATTCTTATTCACAACTTGCACCATTATGGACATATAATGCACACCTACATTATCCACATAAAAAGTAAAACAGTTCATTCATACCATTCTCAACTTCAGCAGCTGACTCAGCATTGCGCATCAAATCCAAGAGTTCTGTGGTGGATACAAGTCCATGGCTTTCCTTTATTACTTTTGCTTTGAAAGTGGTTGGCCACTTCTCCAAGAATTTGTTGGCTGTGGCCTCACCAAACAGAAGTCTGAAATCTTGTTCTATCTGCAATGTAACACACAAAGACAGAAATAATGAGTGTTACCTTATTCTTCATTGGATATTTTTGGTGATGCAGTGAATTAAGTTGTCATACCAGTCCTGGTGTGTCCAGAAATCTTGGGAAGACCGAGAAGACATCTGATGATTTGGCTTCATCGTTGACCATTGCTTGCCGATATATGAAGGTCATTTTCATCTTCTCACGGACAGTGTTTTCATCAGCAGAGTGTCTCAAAACAGCAATAGCTGCTTCCACATCCTCATCAGATGGCTCTCTGTCATAGGTGAAGGGCTGACGATCACGGCCTGGCCCACCAACTTAAGACAAAATACAGTGTTAAGAAATCCTTTCTGTACAATTCACAGGTCACCATTATAATTACATGTCACTGATCAGAAAACATACCTTTAGGAGATTTGCTGACTGAGGCACCTCTTTCCTCTGCTGTTTTTCTTTGTATGGTCTTCAATCGCCATGCAAGGTATCCGGAACCACTCTCCGGATCGTAGTAATGATCCTATATTATTATAAATAAATTATAAAGGAGTACTATTCCCATTTCATAGAGTGAATATGTGCATAATGTTGCAATAACCCATTTACTTACATATCCATGTTGTGAGTATGGGTCTTCTAGATAGGGAAACAAAGCTACTATCCCCTGTGCTCTGACACTTTTGGGGGGGATGTCCTAGCATATGAATTCAAAGTTAACATCACACTGAATTGATATTGCACAACACATTTTACATAATTAATAACCGGAAAATAATAACAATGTTTCTTTACAGCCCATCTATATGCTTAATGCTTACCCATGTGTTTCTGTCATCTCAGCAGCAAGTATGTTGATCATCTGTCTTCTGGTGGCATCTGTCAGAGATTTGGTTTTTCCATACTCTTGCATAATGCGTTCACCACCAGGCTTTGATGTTAGGATTTTTTCAATCAGCTATAGGTGGAAAGAAATGTGCTTTCCGTAATTGTAAAACAATATGTAATGCTGTCACATGATGAAACAACATTCAGATTGGACTTAACAGCAATGTTCACCACTTACTGCTTTTGCCTCATAGTTTATGTGGCATGGCCTTTTAGGCTGGCTTCCTTCGCCAGCCGCTACTTCTTCAACATCGTCACACACAGTGAAATTCAGAATGATGGTGTCATCAGATGTACCCGAGCATGATGATGAATGAGAGGTATCTGTTCATTATGAAATTTGTGCAAAACATAGAAACATATTACAATAAACTGTTATTTTTAAGACAATAAAGGTTCTCATTCTGGCCTTTAAACTAAAAAACTAATTGAATGAATGAATACCAAGTCCATTGCCCAGCATGATTCTGAAAGTTCCAGGTGACTCCTTTACTAATTCTTCAAAAACATCTGAGTCAACTTCTGTGTCAGACTGGTCATACACCTTAATGTCTGGCTTTCTGCTTTCTGGTATGTTGAATTTTAGACACACTGTTAAAAAAAGAAGAAAAAAAAGAAAAACATGCATTCCCTTCTCACAAGAATCCAAGTTCATACTTAAGGTTGCCTCATGTGTTCACAAAATGATGAAAGACAAGGATCTGCATCTGATTTTATGTTACTGAAAATATAAAGCACAGCAGAAATGACTATAGACCTAAATAGATATCATAAGATAATAGCTTAATGCTGTATTATTTTGTCATTAGGGTGATATGTATTGCTTTAACCTATTATACCTACCTTCTTTCAAGAAAGCATTGAATGTCAGCTCAGACAGCTTGACGTATTTCTGCTCTTCCCGAGCTGAACACGCAACAGCATTTTGCCTCTGTTAACAAAGAAAATATATATTCAAAATCATCATTTAGTGCTGGTTCAACTAAGCGTTAGCTAACTATCCATTTATCTCAGTAGTACTAGCTACGCAATGCACTATGCATTACTTAGACGTTACACTGCAATTACAAAGGCTGAAGTAGACAAAGTTGTGCTGGTTGAATATAACGTTAAGCTGCCATTTTCTGCAGCAAATGGGTGTAGGCTAGTTCAAGTTTAGAGGCACATTGTCCCATTAGCTACCAAATAACTAGCTATGTGTCAAAGTTAGCTAGCTCATTAGCCATTTTAGTTCGAACAGTAGCTAACCATTAAAATGGTTAAGCAATGTTAAACAAACCCGTCATGCAAATCAGTGATCTAAGTTATCGTTTTATAACACCAACATTAGCTGGCTAACTATCAGAAGCATGCTAACATTACCGTTATATATAGCTTTATAAAAAACAGTTAACGTTAGTGTAAGGAAGCCTGGGAAGCTATACAATAACGTTAGCTAACAATACTATCTGTATAAATGTTTTGTTGTTAGCGAACGTTATTTTACGTATTTACCATTCTGACAAACTTCATTCGTGAAAATATTGCAACACAAAGAAAGACAGTTACCGATACTGATTGCAAGCTAGCTAACCGCATGACAAGCACAATCTGCGCTCATGCCAAACGGTGGTGTCCTTCAAACGAACTGATTAGCTAAGTTAACGTTACCTATTTTTAGCCATATGAAACAGCAAGCCATTCACAAAAATATCAAACATATTCCATGGGTATATCATATAACAGTTATTACTGTCAACCATCTGAACTTACAAGCTAATTTAGCTGGCTGATGACGAGGTCACTGCAAGGGGGACCGCCGCATGGAACTCGTAACTTAAAATATGACCTTGACATCAGCACAACTCTAAAATTATGTAAAGTTAAAAAATACCGGTTTGGTGTTGAAAAAACGGGGATGTAACTTACCTAGCAATATCTGTGGCCTAGCTACTCCTTCGCAATCTTCCTCCACCAACGTACGTGCCAAACTTCAGCAAAGCAGAGTGGCGGGTATTCATCACTGCTGTAGAGTTGAAATTGTCACTGCGTATCTGCAGATTTTTACACTCACTTTTAACTCCACTGATAGAGCAACTTTACTCTCAAAAATGTTGAAAATACTCTATCTGGGTTAAAATAACTTTACTCTGAAATATTAACACCCCATTTTTTACTGTGATAGGTGAAAATCTGTTGCTGTGCCCTTGAGTAAGGCAGTTAACCCTATTTGCTCATGTAAGTCGCTCTGGATAAGTGCGTCTGCTAAAATGTAAATGCACAACATTTTTGGAGCAAGAGATAGTTCACCTAAATTACAATATTACTGATATAAACGTATTATTTTTACTATGCAATGTATGATTTGTGCATGCAGATAACAACATGCTATTTGGGGTCCATTCACATGAATAAATATTTGGTCATGAATGCATTAGGTGCTGTGGGAGGCCATTTATGGCTAAGTGTTGGTCGCAATCTCTCCTTGCCCTTTACTTTCAAGGTAAAGAAACACAAAAGTAATTTAATTATTTGTGTGAAGAATCCCTTTAACAGAATGTATATTTATGCATTGTTGAAATGCCTATAAATTATAAGCATCAGCAGCTCAATAAGTGATGAGTTGGCCTTGGGTTGTGATCCTAGGAGATGGTGTTTGGTCAGATTGGGTCAAGTGACAAAAGCCTAGCAGCCTCATCAGGTACTGTTTAACTGTAGATTAATATGTCAGGAGTGCTGACATCTGGAAATATACGCAAACACAAATCAGATTAGGCCTCCATATCATAACTGAACATCAGCTCATATGTGTGGAGGTAAGATTGAAGAAAACATTTATTCTCATCGCTAGCTGCATACTGTGGAGTGGGGTCCATGGTATTAAATAATGTAAGATACTGCAAGCCATGGTATAAAAGCGATAATCAACGCGGGGCTCTATGCGTTGTCTGGAAAAAAATGCAACTCCGTGGAATGTCAGTTCCACTCCGCTAGCGCTTCGTTGATTATTTTCCATAGAACGCATAGCCACTCTTTGATTATCCCTTAGATATTGCAAGCCTATACTGCATCCTACCATTTACAACAAAGATCCTACTCTTTTTTTTTAAGGCACAGGCGCACTGTAAAGGGGTTGGCGGAATGATATTCACAAATTAACATGTGGCAGAACAGATTACAAGATAGGACTGACATTTTTTTTCTCCAGATCAATTCATATCTAGGTAAAAATGTAAGACAAACACTGCCGATATCAACTAGATCCACTAGAGTACATTGATGCAGAGCGCTATGTGAAATGACACACTTTCTGGTTCATAAAGCATGGTTGGTTGACTGGTATAAGAGACTGACAGTGCCTCTGGGTCTTTAACAGATGCTATACGTGGCCATGTGGGAGAGCTGGGGATACCGTATGGGTCGGCTGGAAATGTTGCCTTTCTTGGAAAGGCGGTTCAGTTGAATATGTAACATGGGCGAAAACAAGTGGAATTAGGGGGCCCTCTTGTGGCCAATCTGTTTCATTACATATTTTAAAAGAGACTACGGTCACACTTTACAGTAAGTGTCCCATTTACTACCATGTGAATACATTTCAGGGACACTTCTTGTAAAGTACAACTGAGACAGTTACTATCTGAGAAGGAGATACTTTACCGTATTATCATGAAGTAAACTTACCTCATAGTGGAAAACCGCAAGTGAGGTCAAATTGAACTAAAAAGCACCATACTCGTTATCAACGCTTCTCTTTAACAAAGTTTCAGTAAGGTGGGACTCCGTAGACAGCAGTGATAGTAACAAATTAATGTTCTTTAATAATGTTTTATTATAAACACCTACAAATATGTGCGGGTGGAGAGACAAATAGTTGAAGCCTTTCAACCTTCCTGTGGTGCATTATGGTCATAAAGTGAAGCAGTATAACAGGACAAAAGCTTGTACAATGGAGGCTACCTTTAGAAGAAAACACTTTACATGAACTATGCCTTATTAAGATTACATATTGCTATCATGTACAAGTTGATACCCAGCCAACTAGCTATTTTATATTTTGCTTCAGTTATAACAACTTTGCAGCAACAGGATAATAATAGTAACGCTAAAATGTGTCACTTGTATGATAGCATGATGTAAATCATATTCAACTTAAATAGTAACCAGTCTTTGATCATGTAGGGCAGTGTCCTGGAGTACCTCCAGGATTGCACATTTTTGTTCTAGCCCTATACAGTGGGGGAAAAAAGTATTTAGTCAGCCACCAATTGTGCAAGTTCTCCCACTTAAAAAGATGAGAGAGGCCTGTAATTTTCATCATAGGTACACGTCAACTATGACAGACAAAATGAGATTTTTTTTCTCCAGAAAATCACATTGTAGGATTTTTAATGAATTTATTTGCAAATTATGGTGGAAAATAAGTATTTGGTCACCTACAAACAAGCAAGATTTCTGGCTCTCACAGACCTGTAACTTCTTCTTTAAGAGGCTCCTCTGTCCTCCACTCGTTACCTGTATTAATGGCACCTGTTTGAACTTGTTATCAGTATAAATACACCTGTCCACAACCTCAAACAGTCACACTCCAAACTCCACTATGGCCACAACCTCAAACAGTCACACTCCAAACTCCACTATGGCCAAGACCAAAGAGCTGTCAAAGGACACCAGAAACAAAATTGTAGACCTGCACCAGGCTGGGAAGACTGAATCTGCAATAGGTAAGCAGCTTGGTTTGAATAAATCAACTGTGGGAGCAATTATTAGGAAATGGAAGACATACAAGACCACTGTTAATCTCCCTCTATCTGGGGCTCCACGCAAGATCTCACCCCGTGGGGTCAAAATGATCACAAGAACGGTGAGCAAAAATCCCAGAACCACACGGGGGGACCTAGTGAATGACCTGCAGAGAGCTGGGACCAAAGTAACAAAGCCTACTATCAGTAACACACTACGCCGCCAGGGACTCAAATCCTGCAGTGCCAGACGTGTCCCCCTGCTTAAGCCAGTACATGTCCAGGCCCGTCTGAAGTTTGCTAGAGTGCATTTGGATGATCCAGAAGAGGATTGGGAGAATGTCATATGGTCAGATGAAACCAAAATAGAACTTTTTGGTAAAAACTAAACTCGTCGTGTTTGGAGGACAAAGAATGCTGAGTTGCATCCAAAGAACACCATACCTACTGTGAAGCATGGGGGTGGAAACATCATGCTTTGGGGCTGTTTTTCTGCAAAGGGACCAGGACGACTGATCCGTGTAAAGGAAAGAATGAATGGGGCCATGTATCGTGAGATTTTGAGTGAAAACCTCCTTCCATCAGCAAGGGCATTGAAGATGAAACGTGGCTGGGTCTTTCAGCATGACAATGATCCCAAACACACCGCCCGGGCAACAAAGGAGTGGCTTCGTAAGAAGCATTTCAAGGTCCTGGAGTGGCCTAGCCAGTCTCCAGATCTCAACCCCATAGAAAATCTTTGGAGGGAGTTGAAAGTCCGTGTTGCCCAGCGACAGCCCCAAAACGTCACTGCTCTAGAGGAGATCTGCATGGAGGAATGGGCCAAAATACCAGCAACAGTGTGGAAAAACCTTGTGAAGACTTACAGAAAACGTTTGATCTGTGTCATTGCCAACAAAGGGTATATAACAAAGTATTGAGAAACTTTTGTTATTGACCAAATACTTATTTTCCACCATAATTTGCAAATAAATTCATAAAAAAATCCTACAATGTGATTTTCTGGATTTTTTTTCTCATTTTGTCTGTCATAGTTGACGTGTACCTATGATGAAAATTACAGGCCTCTCTCATCTTTTTAAGTGGGAGAACTTGCACAATTGGTGGCTGACTAAATACTTTTTTCCCCCACTGTATAAGCACACGTGATTGAACTAATCATCAAGCCCTTGATTAATTGAATTAGGTGTGCTAGTATTGACTTGTAGGAGTTTTGTGCACCCCTTGATGGTAATCGGGGACCAGAGTTGAGAAAGGAGGTTATAGGAGGAGTGGGAGCCATAGAGGATTCTATTTATATTTAGGGGAAGGGCTAGTTTCTGAGAAGCCAGGTGGGGGCGGAGCCATGGGCGTGGTTAAAGTAGCTCCACCACCACGGTTTCTCCTGCCTCTCCTCTCTGTTCTGGTTCTGCTCGCTAATGGTGTAGCGCTCAAACTGGTTGTAGGGGTCGAAGTGCTCATAGGTCCCCATGGACGGGATTCTATAGTCCTCCTCCATGTCAGGCTCCATCACAGCCTTCTGCAGGACAAAGTCCACCCGGCCTGCTTTCTGCATGCGTGCCGGGAGGTGGATCTTTTTCATGGCTCTGGTGTAGCCCGGTGCAGACGCGGTCAGGATGTGGATGCCGGCGGTTAGCAGGCGCCAGTAGTCTCCGTTTTCAGCTAGAGAGAGAGTGAGGACGTTTTTTAATCTAATGCTTACCACCCAGAGTCATACTGACATTTTCTGGTGAAAATGACCAATTGGAGAGGCTGACATTACCTGTGGTGATGTCATGCCTTATTCCTCTGACAGATATCCTTGCCCCTTTGATTCCGTTCCCGTCCTCATCCTTTACTATTCCCTTTATTCCACGGTGGACCTGGGAAACATTGGGACGCAGGGTTAGTGGAGAATTCGTCTCAGATTTGTGAAAAGGAGTGATGTTTTTGTAATGAAATGCTGGCTTTAAAGTCTCTCACCGACTCCATGAATGTGAGCAGAGCCTCTTTGTTGTCCTTCCAGCCAGTGTATAACTCCCCCTCAGCTGGGAACTTATCACAGCCCAACTCCACCGTCACCTCAAAACAGTTAGTGTGGAGGTAGTTGAAGTCCTGCATACCTGGTCACATGACGAGAAGCACAATGTACCAGTGATGAGAGCGTCTGCTAAATGACTAAAATGTAAATGTAATAGAAATGATAAACTCGCCATCTTCAGAATAGTGACAATAACTGAAGGCGCCACCAGGTGGCGGACATAGTTCATAATATAACGTGCTTATTAAGTGCAAGTTTTCATTGAGCCTGCGTCAGCTATTTCAATCACAGTAGGCTGGTGAGGGGAGGACGGTTCATAAGAATGTTTATTTCCCGCCGTTCTTGATTTATTGCTTTTCTTTACATTCCAGCTGTTTGACATTTGACTGCATTGGTGGGAGCTAGTGACATCAGTATTTCGCTGCACTGCTATAACACCTGCTAAACAGTGTACGTGACCAGGAAACTTTCATTTGATAATAATAGCTGTGATGGACTGAATGGATTGATACCATTCCATTACAGCCATTACTATGAGTCTGTCCTCCCAAATTAAAGGTGCCACCAGCCACCCGCTATATCTTTACTTCAACAGTCCTGGACTGTATTTAATTTGACTGTTTTTTTTTTTTACTTACCACCTGCAAAGCTGTACCACTTTGCTCCATTTATGATGCCATCCTGGCCGATGCTGCCAAAGCTATCACACCTTCCGGAGTTTTCTGACATGGTGGCATGGGCATCTGCATATGTTCTCGCTATTTGCTTGAATACCTGCAGCCAAAAATAAAAAAATATATTATTTTGGTCGTATTCATACAAAATATAATTGGTAGTTCTGTTTACCTTCACATTTTATTTGTTACGTTAGTTTGATTTGTTAGCAGCTAAGATACATTTTTTGCTTTCTTTACATGTCTGTTACATGATGACTGTCAAGGAAATAAACATTTAAAAAATCCCAAGAATGGGGTGATTAATCATTATAAATGTAGAGCATGAACAATCAATCGGACTTCTCTCTGCAATAGACACACTTCAGATCTTAAAGTGCAGTCCATCTTGGAGAGTGCTGTTGTCCTATTGACTGTACATGTTGCTGTCAGTCCTGCTTACCTGTTCGTCTGGCGTGGGGGAGAACATCGTCTGCTCTAGTGGGTGTTTGGAGAGGTCGTAGGGGTAGGACACCAACAGCTCCCCTCCATGGAAGTTAGCTGAGAGCACAAATGGAATGGATCTGATCCACTTCATGACTGCGTATGCCTCTGGAGCTACCTGCATTATGACACACATAAAGACGAGCATATCAATTACAGTCAACATCTTTTGCTGGGCACATCAATACAACACAGGGTTTTGGAAATGATGACATAACACGGCACAATCAGGTGACGGTTAACAACAATTACCAATCATCAAGTTTTCAATTAAAACTTAATGATTGGTAATCAAAACTCAATTCAAACGTTGATATCTAACATTGAAGATACATTACACATCAGTAATTCCAAATTACATTGAAAGCAGTCGTCACTGCACAATATTTGATGCATGTATTATTGTCCGCAAGCATAAAATCCCACACAAAATGCAAGCATGGATGTAAATGGATAGGAATTCATACTGTACCTTACCAAACCAGTAAGCATCTGGGATTGGGATGTGGTCGCTACGGAAACGTCTGTGTCTGCGCCGGCTGTAGACGATGGCGGTCAGGTCAGGGAAGTTCCTGTTCAGGTCAATGTTCTGGGCGTTGCCTCGACCAAGGGTCCAGCTGTTGTAGTTCTGAGCCTGTACAGTTCATACAGTGGTAGTTAGGTTGGTCTGTGAGTCACAGCAGACATATCAAAGCATACTGTAGGATCTGTGTTGTCAAGTAATGTGAAATCAGCCATAGTTTAAACCAAATATTGAGGCCCGTTGTTGAATTTCCAAAAAAGCTGGGAAACTGCATTAATACCCTAATACATTAATACCTTTCTGGCAAATGCAATTCGTTTTACACATTGATAATACAACAAAATATTTAAATGACGTGTCAACAACGTCGATTCAACCTACCTCCTCGTTCTCAGGGTCGATGGTGTCCTGGACCTCGGCGGCAGCCAGCTCGTAACCGTCTGGGTTCATGGAGGGCAGGATGTGGATCCGCGTGGTGTTGATCAGGGTCTGGACGCGCTGGTTCCCCAGCAGGTACTCTGAACACAGGTACTGGGCCAGATAGATCAACAGCTGGCGACCCAGCACCTCGTTCCCATGCATGTTTCCTATGTACTTCATCTCTGGTTCAACTGTTGATATAGAGCGACAGGATAGGGACTTCTTTTAAATGCTTTCAACCAGAAAGTCCATTGAGATGAATTATCTGTTTTTCAATGGAGACTTGGCCAAGACAGCAGCTTACAGTCATGTGCAACATTTAGAAACGTGGACATTGGCGACATAGTAATTAAGGGTCCGATTCCGACCCGAGTTAAGCGTGCGTAAATGGAACATAATCCCCTTTTTATGCACTTTTCTCTCTGTGTATTCTGACCTTGAACTTAAGCATTAGAATAGCATGCTATTCACCGGGGTGGAGCTCAAATAAATGAAGGTGTGGCGGAGGTGTGTCTACAGATACGTCATATTCTGACCATGCATCCCACTGCTGACTTGCCTCGGAATCTAAGCAGGGTTGGTCCTGGTCCCTGGATGGGAGACCAGATGCTGCTGGAAGTGGTGTTGGAGGGCCAGTAGGAGGCACTCTTTCCTCTGCTCTGAAAAAATATCCCAATGCCCCAGGGCAGTGATTGGGGACATTGCCCTGTGTAGGGTACCGTCTTTCGGATGGGACGTTAAACAGGTGTTCTGACTCTCTGTGGTCACTAAAGATCCCATGGCACTTATCGTAAGAGTAGGGGTGTTAACCCCGGTGTCCTGGCTACATTCCCAATCAGGCCCTTATACCATCATGGCCACCTAATCATCCCTAGCTTCCAATTGGCTCATTCATCCCCCCTCCTCTCCCCTGTAACTATTCCCCAGGTCGTTGCTGTAAATGAGAATGTGTTCTCAGTCAACTTACCGGGTAAAATAAGGGATAAAAAAAGTAGAATTCCCTGATAATTCCACCACCGTTACGCACGAGGAAACCATGAATAAGGTCCAACGAACCTACCGGTAAGTGGAAGAATCATCTACTTAATTTTTTCGATTGAAATAACACCACTCTCTATGCACTGTAATTTACAACTCGATAAGAGATATTGATAAGAGCTAGGTACATGAGTAATACATTTGGATAAGGGAATTGTAAATATAGGTTAAATGACACTTGTTTTAGATCTATTTGACCTTATAATCGCTGGAGATGTAGAACCAGTCACATGGCAGCAAACTGAAGCATATCAACATATCAACTTTCACACAGTAAAGATGATGAAATGCTGTGCCATTATGCAGAATGTAAATTGTATGGCCTTTTAACTTGCAGGGATGGGCAGTCTCGAATATCTTAATGATAGTCTACCCCGACTTTCTCTGTGTCCTATTTCTATCATGTTAAATATTAACCACTATCAGTATCGACCATCAGTAGGCCTAATAACAACACATATTCAACTGCCAATTGACTGTTAGTTCCCTTCAGTTTGTATAGCCTACATTAGCATTCCATTTAATTCCATTGTTTAGTTTACATTCATTTGCTTCCTTGGTCATGGCTGTGTGGTTGTTGCTAAGGATCATTTGTAACAGTTGATAATATACAAAAAATGACATGTAAGCTAATTAAATCGTTACGGAGCAGAGCGCAGACCAAGCCGTAACCCAACGAATGCCGCAATACTTGGCCGTGTCATCTTGGCCATGTCATCACACAGTTCCATGGTTAGTGCAGGCAATAGACGAGGGTATAGTCTACTATTTTACACTATTCTCCCTATTATAATTATATGTACACTAATCTTCCAACATTACCATGGGTTGAATCAAACCACCGTTTTCTTTCTTTCATGCGTAAAGGCTCTCCAAACCTGTTTTTTATTACTCTTTAATACTTTCCTAAACCTAAATAATCTACAAGATCAGAGTATTTATAAAATCTACCAATTGGTGCTGAAACGGAGACGAATATGCATATATTTAGATGGCTTTCTTTCATTGATCCCTAATATTCTGAACTTGTTCTCTCGAGTCTGTCAACAAAATTCTAACTAAAAGGTACACCGTATTTAAAGGGATGGCTTAAGATAAATGTACTGAAAACCCTATTGAATGAAATCTGTTGGCCAGCAAGTAGGAGGGTTTTCAGCAGTTGAATTACATTTATTCAGAGCATGCAAGGTAGCCACACCTGCAGGGCACGTTGTGCGACTGAATAAGGTAAATCTGAATACCAAATACTGAAGTGCGTAGGAAAGGCGTGCGTAGGAATGGCGTAAATTCCTAAGTTGGAATCAGCCCCTAATTGAATAGCATTGAGAGACATAATACACAGTTTAAGAAATAGCATTCCCAGGACTCACACTGTAACGCATAGAGGACCGTTAGTACTTACGCAGTTCATGTACTCCAGGGTTGTTTGAGAACTCTATCACTAGCAGGTCTTTGCCCTCCCCACTGCGGCCAATGCTGTAGGTCGTGGCGATTTCAGGGCATCTTGCTGCAGTCTTCTTCAGGATGCTGTTCATCTGGGCATTAGAGTGGTAGCTGAACTGGATGACAGTATGAGGCTTCTCAGAGGTATTACCTATACTGGCCTGGGCTTCCTTCTGTATCGCTATGATAAACAAGAGATGGTGACACTGTATGATAGTGATTTGTAAAGCATTTATAAGCACCTAACAGTTATAAGTATAATTGCTTATTTGTGGAAGTTATTATAAAGTGTAACCAAACATATAAAAGGTCAATATTGTTCCAAGCCAGTTTATGACACTTTTGTATTAACTAGCAAGTGTGACTTTTGATTCAGTGTCACAGAAAAGTTACATTTGAAAGCATAACCATGCTTCAATAAACCGCCTCATTGGGTGTATATCAAGATACCCCATTACTAAATGAGGTCTTAGTCTTTCATCTCATGTCAGAAAGTGGAAAAGGTCTACATTCTAGCCCCGTCCCTCCTGTATAAATGTGCTCATTTAGGCAAATGTGTCAGACCTAAAAGGTAAGAAACCGAGCAAAGTTGAAACATAAGACAAAGTAAATATCAGCATGGAAATAATTACATAGCTTACTAGGGTTGCCAGACATCTGCTTGTGTTTCAGTTAGAATCAAATATATTTTTGGAAACAGATTTCATACTACACTAAACGCTGTTATGCAAAATGTGGTACCACCATCTGTGTGAATATCTACACTAATATGATATATATAATATGCATATTTATGATATATTTCAGCAAAAATGGCTACATGAACTGTTATTGTGTCGGTATAGGCTACTGTAGGACTTGTTAATGGTGGCATAGAGCAGCTGTAGAGATAAACAGAGAGAGAGAGTACACAGGAAGAGGACTCATAACACTCAGAGCAATCACACAGCTGGAGTGGTTGGTTGGTTGGTTGGTTGGTTGGTTGGTTGGTTGGTTGGTTGGTTGGTTGCAGCTACAGGGAGAAAAACTGTACTGAACTCAAGTTAGACTGATTACTGCTCTGGTGAACAGGGAGAAACAAACTGTACTGAACTCAAGTTAGACTGATTACTGCTCTGGTGAACAGGGAGAAACAAACTGTACTGAACTCAAGTTAGACTGATTACTGCTCTGGTGAACAGGGAGAAACAAACTGTACTGAACTCAAGTTAGACTGATTACTGCTCTGGTGAACAGGGAGAAACAAACTGTACTGAACTCAAGTTAGACTGATTACTGCTCTGGTGAACAGGGAGAAACATAATGTACTGAACTCAAGTTAGACTGATTACTGCTCTGGTGAACAGGGAGAAACAAACTGTACTGAACTCAAGTTAGACTGATTACTGCTCTGGTGAACAGGGAGAAACAAACTGTACTGAACTCAAGTTAGACTGATTACTGCTCTGGTGAACAGGGAGAAACATAATGTACTGAACTCAAGTTAGACTGATTACTGCTCTGGTGAACAGGGAGAAACATAATGTACTGAACTCAAGTTAGACTGATTACTGCTCTGGTGAACAGGGAGAAACATAATGTACTGAACTGAAGTTAGACTGATTACTGCTCTGGTGAACAGGGAGAAACAAACTGTACTGAACTCAAGTTAGACTGATTACTGCTCTGGTGAACAGGGAGAAACAAACTGTACTGAACTCAAGTTAGACTGATTACTGCTCTGGTGAACAGGGAGAAACAAACTGTACTGAACTCAAGTTAGACTGATTACTGCTCTGGTGAACAGGGAGAAACAAACTGTACTGAACTCAAGTTAGACTGATTACTGCTCTGGTGAACAGGGAGAAACAAACTGTACTGAACTCAAGTTAGACTGATTACTGCTCTGGTGAACATATACTACAGTTGTCTGTTACCTATCAGTGTGAATTCAGAGACTTGTTAAAAATCATATATCTTGTACGAGGCAAGATATTAATGGCAGATATGTTAACGCCATTGCCTAGTGCCAACAAAGTGACACATTTACATACGTTCCCATATGGCTCACACATAATGTTATTGCGGTTGTCAAATCTCTAACATCTTGCTTATAGGTTCTTTTTGAGGGCTTTGTATAGTTGCTACAAATATAGATACTTTCTAGGTCACATAAGCCTAAGTTTTAAAGTAGATATGTCCATGTGTTGAGAGGATTGCAGCATAATAAAATCATCTGAAAAAACGGTGAATGTTAATGTAAGAAGGCATTTGAATTGACCTATAAATAGTTTAAGTACATTCTTGAGGTGTGCCACAAGGGCTCATGTGGTAACCAGGCGACTGTCATTAATCTGGATGTCACGACTTCCTCCGAAGCTGCCTCCTCTCCTGGTTCGGGCAGGCTTCGGTGGAAGTCGTGACACTGGATAGAAACTGCATTCTCAGTTGCCATTGACATAATCTTGTAATAATATTGACACACATGGTTCTCTCTAGTTGTACATTTTGCTCAAGGGATTGTTTTATGCATGAAAATATTATTTGAGTCAACATCATACTACACAGTTAGTGTCATACTGTTGTCACTATCATAGATTGATAGTAATTTGTATGACACACCAGTTAAACTGTGGTCGTTACCTCGTAGGCCCTCCAGTGGGTCGTAACAGCCCTCCTGGTCACTGACAAAGAAGCGGTCACAGTCCAGGAAGTATGGCCACGCCATCTCGATGCCCTCGAAGGCGTGGTGACAGTTCTTCCTCACCGCCTCGCACGTACTCCTGCACGGCTTGAGCACCTTACATTATCAAATAAAACGTTATTCAATTATTGAAAGCGCTGGGTTTTTTAACTGAAGAAGGCACTGCATTACCGAAATGTTGGTTATTAGGTTTACCCATTAAATTGTTGGGAGTATATATAGAGTGCAATTTAATTGAATGTATTTTTATTATTGAAAGTTGTTACATTATCTGGTTTTATTATGTTATCCATTGTTAGCATCAAACCTTCTCCTTCTCGCAGCGAGGCACCAGCACTGAACAGCCTAGCATGCGGATGTCCGGGGTGCACTCTCCATTGAGCAAGTTGTGGACCACACTGAGGAGGAGGTACTCGGGGCCCAGCTCAGCCTCCTCGCGGGTCCTGTGGCCCAGGATGTTGGGGAACATTGTGTGGGTGTAGGACATGTCGTCGCAGTAGTTCATCATGATGTCCATGCACTTGGCTGGGTAGAAAAAAAGAGGCAACCAAGGAGCAGGACAGATGGAAGAAATTCAGTATTATATGGTGAGTGTGATCTGAATGTAGCTTACCGTGTTGAATCATCAATGCATAGAATACATACCGTTACATCAATAGGTTACATGTAATGTACATCATTATGCAATGTGTCATAATACCATTTATTGTCTTATAATTTTATGGAATCTTTGCAATTAACTTCTGTGAGACCTTTGGATGCTTTTGTAAGTTGGGTGGCAAAATATTCTTAGAACAATTTGTTTGTTATAAATAATTTTCAGGTAGGCGTGGTGTTAACCTGCTTGCAAGATGCTGCTTATGAGCCCATATGTTCTTTCCATTGTAAATCAGGATGTTTAGGGGTATTGGCCAAGTTGTTCTTGCTCTTGTACCTTTACATTTGTTCTCAGTTCATTTGTTTAAGAAACATAGCTAAAATGTTCAGTACACAATAAGGCTCATTACTAATTTCCTTGGCATGGAAAACGTACATAACCTGATATCAAATGGTCATATGGATATGCATGCAAGAATCCATCCCTTTGTCTAAAACTTTTTTATTGTCTCATATAGCTAGCTACCTCTCTGCAGTACTGACAATTATCAAGTTCAAATATTTCTATTATCAGTGGAGATTAAAATGTGAATATTTCATACAGCCATTTATCATCCAAAAATAGTATTGATAGCTCGGCCTTAAGGCCATAATATCCCATTTAGCCTAATCACATAGTAAGACTTCATCTTTAAAAGTGTGATAGGTAGTTCAACCTGTGGTTTGATAACATGCTATAAATGTACGGTCCTTTAGGCCTTCTTTCTGTATGAACAGTAAGTACTAAGCTATGTGACTGTGATGCAATGCACACATCATGTTAGGATGCTTTCAATTGGTTTAGAATAGTCAGAGTTGGTCATAATAACCTTTGCATATGTTGTCACCAAGGCTTTACAAACAACACATTTACATGAGTTGAAGGATTTATTGAAGAAGATAACATTTACATACGTTGTTCTGGTTCTGGTTCTTTGCAAAAGCTACCTGAAAGACAAAATTATTGTTAGTTGCTGTCATGCATTTAACACTAGATGGCAGAATCGCATTTATCACCAGCGTTATTGTGGCAATATAAAGTCTGCTCTTATCTTGCTTCACCATCTCTCCTCCCAAATGTCTGTCTTTCAGTAAATACTTATTCATGCTGAGAATTGTCATTCTTTGGATCATGTGACCTCTCACTAGTGATGAATATCTACCTCAATCTTTATAGTCTACAATTCTATAATAATTCTCTAAAGAAAAATAAGGATTTTATTTCGCACTCATTTGTGACACGAGGTTATTTTTTATTCTTGTTACTGTTGGCTTGTAAATAAAAATGGTGAATAGAAGCATCACAGTTTGCATGTCTTGTCTGAGATATAATGAAATATTTCTGAACCATGCACTTTTATTTCAGAACTAGCCGAAACACTATGATTTCATTCCTATGCACAAACACATCATGTGCGTTATCATAAACAGCAGAGTTGGCCTACTTTACCTAGAAATTCGTCTTCAGGGTCGCAGAGCGAAGGGGCACACCAGACAACTGTTGCCAGTGCATTCAGAAAAACAATAGTCTTCATTTTCCTCCGTATAAATTCCATATTTTGTGATGTGGCACCTCAAGGCTACTGTGCTTAATTGCAAGAAAACTTTCAAGGCTTCCCTAAAAAGTGAGTTTATTACACGAATTACGGTTGAATATCAAATTACAAACGAAAATGTTCCGGACGGAAGTGGAAGGCTGGATGGAGGGGGAATCGTGCCTGAAAACAAGTAAACTTGCGCAAGTAAACTTTCTGAAATACACCTGTTACCAATTCCTATACTCTAAACAGTTTTGCTCAACCATTTCCACCACTTTCTTATTCAATTTTAACCTTTTAATTTCTTACCTCAAAATGTATGTATTGGATTATGTGAACAGTGGACATTCTCTGTAAAATAATAGGCCACTATTTTTTTCCGTCAGTGCTATCCGGGATCTTTAGGACGACCCCTAACCTTAACTCCTACCCTTACCCTTAACCATAACCATAACCCTCACCTTAACCACTCGACATCTCAACTTCAATTGGGTAGGGACTTCCCAATGATTTCGAATAGCACCGATTTGTGTTTTTCTTGGCGCGTTTTTCCAGTCCTTTAGTCCTTGCTCGAGCAAGTCCTTTGATCCCTTTCAACCAATCAGCAATATGCTTTGAAGAACGTCAGCATAGGGTAGAGTGGGGTAAATTGGACCAAAGGGGTATGTTCAGCATGGGGGAGAGTGGGGTAAATTGGACCAAAGGGGTATGTTCAGCATGGGGGAGAGTGGGGTAAATTGGACCAAAGGGGTATGTTCAGCATGGGGGAGAGTGGGGTAAATTGGGCCAAAGGGGTATGTTCAGCATGGGGGAGAGTGGGGTAAATTGGACCAAAGGGGTATGTTCAGCATGGGGGAGAGTGGGGTAAATTGGACCAAAGGGGTATGTTCAGCATGGGGGAGAGTGGGGTAAATTGGACCAAAGGGGTATGTTCAGCATGGGGGAGAGTGGGGTAAATTGGACCAAAGGGGTATGTTCAGCATGGGGGAGAGTGGGGTAAATTGGACCAAAGGGGTATGTTCAGCATGGGGGAGAGTGGGGTAAATTGGACCAAAGGGGTAAATTGAGCCACCTTGTTTCTAGGAAACCATACACAAAATTAATCAGTTGATCAAATATTTAGGAAGAGGTCATTATTTCATGGAGTCTGTGAAGGAAGAAACCACATGGAAAACGTGGTAAGCAAGTTAGGTCCAAAGAACAGATTTTCACCAAGTCAAATGAATTTATTGTGTTAGAGGTTTCATGATGCTTGTATTTAAACCAAAGGAGATTATTTTAAGATTGTATACATCAGTTAGGGTCTCTATACGCTTCAATATGAGGTCCTAAACCTAGGATGAAAGTGCGTCCTTGTAGCTGTGTGGGCCAATCAGGGGTTGGAACCGGTTAAGGGAGCAGAACCGAAAACAGATTTTATTTTTTCTCGAGGAACACAGTCAGAACTGGGAATGAATGTGATCTATACTGTTCTGGAACATAACCGTTATTTTAAAAGCATGGGAACCGGTTAATAACGTTATTTTACGTTCCAGTAATTTTTTTCAGTCCCATAAAAAATGCTACAAGGCACCTTATGTAAAGCCCTCACTCTGTCACTCAGAAACGTATTCCAGTGTCTGCCTGCCAGCTGAAAATATTTGCCAGTGTGTGCGTGTAGGCTACCTGCCCCTCCCCTCAGAAGCTTAGGCTAATGTAGCCTATTGACGTTACAAGCATGATTCAGAAATTAGGGAGAGATTTTTA
This sequence comes from Coregonus clupeaformis, assembly GCF_020615455.1. Lineage (NCBI taxonomy): Eukaryota > Metazoa > Chordata > Actinopteri > Salmoniformes > Salmonidae > Coregonus > Coregonus clupeaformis. The sequence continues at coordinate 1,895,924 of NC_059199.1, read as the reverse complement.
ATTAGAGAAGAATGGATTAACATTTTCAATGTTAGTTAAGGATACTGTAGTTATCATGTTTCACATTTAATTTATTAACTACAAAAAGGTAAGACGTGTTTTTAATTCTGTTGCTGCTCTGCACACACAAGCTTGTTAGCTAGCTAGCTCTGGTTCAATGTTAAGCCAACTCTTGGAAGTTCAAAGATATTCCAAGTTCCTCCGTAGAAGCCACTCATCCGTAGGTATAATTATGTGGGCCAAGCCTCCTCCTCCATCCTCTCTTGCTCTCCCCACCTGCAAAATTTCAGTCGCATCTCGCACCCTGCACTTGTCTGTCCATCGCGCATGTAAACAATAGCTTGCCCGCTCAATAGCAAGCTGCTTTGTTAGGGGCCTCCCGAGTGGCGCAGCAGTCTAAGGCACTGCATCGCAGTGTTGCTGCGTCACTACAGCCTGGGGTTCGATCCACAACCGGCTGTGACTGGGAGTCCCGTGGGGACTGCACATTGGTGCAGCTGGCTTCCGGGTTAAGCGAGCGGGTGTTAAGAAGCAGCGCGGGTTGGTGGGTCATATTTCGGAGGACGCATGACTCGACCTTCGCCTCTCCTGAGCCCGTTGGGGAGTTGCAGCGATGAGATAAGATCGAAATTGGGGAGAAAAGGGGGGTAAAATAATAATAATCAAAAGGAACTGTTGGAATGATATAAACCGGTACTGTTTTTGGGGTTGAAGTTGAACCAGTTCAGAACTTTATTTTGCAGGTTTGTAATAATTAAAAGACAAAAGGCGATTCTGATTGTGTTTGGGGAGTAAAGATAGACATGGTTTTAAGAAATGTGTAGGCTGCTTAACTTACCCTGTCCCGCTGCTTAACTTACCCTGTCCCGCTGCTTAACTTACCCTGTCCCGCTGCTTAACTTACCCTGTCCCGCTGCTTAACTTACCCTGTCCCGCTGCTTAACTTACCCTGTCCCGCTGCTTAACTTACCCTGTCCCGCTGCTTAACTTACCCTGTCCCGCTGCTTAACTTACCCTGTCCCGCTGCTTAACTTACCCTGTCCCGCTGCTTAACTTACCCTGTCCCGCTGCTTAACTTACCCTGTCCCGCTGCTTAACTTACCCTGTCCCGCTGCTTAACTTACCCTGTCCCGGCTGCTTAACTTACCCTGTCCCGCTGCTTAACTTACCCTGTCCCGCTGCTTAACTTACCCTGTCCCGCTGCTTAACTTACCCTGTCCCGCTGCTTAACTTACCCTGTCCCGCTGCTTAACTTACCCTGTCCCGCTGCTTAACTTACCCTGTCCCGCTGCTTAACTTACCCTGTCCCGCTGCTTAACTTACCCTGTCCCGCTGCTTAACTTACCCTGTCCCGCTGCTTAACTTACCCTGTCCCGCTGCTTAACTTACCCTGTCCCGCTGCTTAACTTACCCTGTCCCGCTGCTTAACTTACCCTGTCCCGCTGCTTAACTTACCCTGTCCCGCTGCTTAACTTACCCTGTCCCGCTGCTTAACTTACCCTGTCCCGCTGCTTAACTTACCCTGTCCCGCTGCTTAACTTACCCTGTCCCGCTGCTTAACTTACCCTGTCCCGCTGCTTAACTTACCCTGTCCCGCTGCTTAACTTACCCTGTCCCGCTGCTTAACTTACCCTGTCCCGCTGCTTAACTTACCCTGTCCCGCTGCTTAACTTACCCTGTCCCGCTGCTTAACTTACCCTGTCCCGCTGTTAACTTACCCTGTCCCGCTGCTTAACTTACCCTGTCCCGCTGCTTAACTTACCCTGTCCCGCTGCTTAACTTACCCTGTCCCGCTGCTAACTTACCTGCCGCTGCTTAACTTACCCTGTCCCGCTGCTTAACTTACCTTGTCCCGCTGCTTAACTTACCCTGTCCCGCTGCTTAACTTACCTTGTCCCGCTGCTTAACTTACCCTGTCCCGCTGCTTAACTTACCCTGTCCCGCTGCTTAACTTACCCTGTCCCGCTGCTTAACTTACCCTGTCCCGCTGCTTAACTTACCCTGTCCCGCTGCTTAACTTACCCTGTCCCGCTGCTTAACTTACCCTGTCCCGCTGCTTAACCTACCCTGTCCCGCTGCTTAACTTACCTTGTCCCGCTGCTTAACTTACCCTGTCCCGCTGCTTAACTTACCCTGTCCCGCTGCTTAACTTACCCTGTCCCGCTGCTTAACTTACCTTGTCCCGCTGCTTAACTTACCCTGTCCCGCTGCTTAACTTACCCTGTCCCGCTGCTTAACTTACCCTGTCCCGCTGCTTAACTTACCCTGTCCCGCTGCTTAACTTACCCTGTCCCGCTGCTTAACTTACCCTGTCCCGCTGCTTAACTTACCCTGTCCCGCTGCTTAACTTACCTTGTCCCGCTGCTTAACTTACCTTGTCCCGCTGCTTAACTTACCCTGTCCCGCTGCTTAACTTACCCTGTCCCGCTGCTTAACTTACCTTGTCCCGCTGCTTAACTTACCCCATACCCGGTGTAAGTTGTGCCAAGAGACCACTTTTTTTTGGATAAGCTATGTTTTGAAATATGTAATGTTTACATGAATTCTGATTATTTCCAGGGATACACAACATCCTGAAATACAATGCCCTCTGTAATATTTGGGACAGTGAAGCATTTTTCTTCTTTTGGCTCTATACTTAAAACGTTTGGATTTGAAATTAAACAATGACTATGAGGTTGAAGTTCATTCATATCAGGTGAACCATATAGAAATTACAGAACTTTTTGTAAATAGTCCCCCCATTTTAGGGGATCAAAAGTATTGGGACAAAATGTTGCCATTAACTGATCCTCTGGAGAGTGTAGTCGTTCTCTGTGTCCAGAGAGCTGTTGTGGCCAGACGAGGGGTACAGGTCACGGCGCAGCAACCGGTTGACGACGGTTACCAGGACCTTCTTGTACAAATATCATACCCCCTAAAAAAATGATACCCTCCCCCGTTATTGTAATGGTGAGAGGTTAGCATGTCTTGGGGGTATGATATTTGTACATCTAACTTTTTTCACTCATCATTATTCACGATTCATTCAGGATTATCGATAATCATGGTAGCATCCACATGAATGTAGAAGTGTTTAGAAACATATTATATTCTTATGTACAATAAAAGTGCCTCCAAAATGACACAATACATTATTTACCATTAATTTCTATTGGACACAATATAATCTGAAACACAACCAAAGCATAGAGCAAATGCATTCAACAAATGTGTAGAGTCACAAGCTTGATGGAGTCATTGTGTGCTATGAATATGGGACTTAATAACTTTTGACTACTTTAATACACACATAAGTGAATTTGTCCCAATGCTTTTGCTGTACAAAAAGTGTAATTTCTAAACGGTTCACTCGATATGGGTGAAAATACCCTCAAATTAAAGCTCAGTCTGCACTTTAACCTCATAGTCATTGTTTGATTTCAAATCCACATTTTTGGAGTGTGGAGACAAAATAAGAAAGAAATGTTTCACTGTCCCAATAATTATAGAGGGCACTGTATATGTAGATATCTTTGTTAGAAAGAATACCATATTTCCCTTGACGGAGTGATGCTGAATGTTTAAAAATGGCCCAATTTACCCCACTCTCCCCTACATATCCTACTTCTTGACATTCCTATTGGATTATTTGAGGTGTGGTGGCACAAACATTGAACAGCCTCTGGCACCTGCAAAACAGCTGGTAATACATCTGCCAACATGACATCCCCAGATGGGCATTAGATATTAGATATGCTTCTACATGCCTCTCTTGTCATATGGCAATATGTATCAAAGGATGCTTGTTATTTGACAGCTTTATTGCACGTTTTTCACAAACAGCTTTACTCACATACTGCCAAAGTACAGCAAGTGGCATAGGCCTGCAGAATGAAATAGTCTTGTGCCTGGTGCATATAAAGAAACAGGTTCTGATAAAGCAACTCTATTGTAAAGCCAAACAGTCATATGTTGAATACTGGCACAAACACAATAACGTGTTTTAAAGCACTTACTTGAACATAACATTCTTCCGCTATAGCACGTCTCTTTTGTTTTAAGATCATTTAAACAAATAAATATTATGGTTTCTCATACAGTGCAAAATAGTTTGATAAAGATAACATCCGGTATTTATAAATATCCATATAAACATTTCCAGCAATCACCTGGCAGAATAAAGTATGTTACTAAATATACAATAGTACAAATCTATTTCAGTCAAAAGTATCTTTATACCTGTAGTACATTTAAGATATAAGGCATGAGGGGGTGTGGTATATGGCCAATATACCACGGCTAAGGGCAGAGTGCCTGGATACAGCCCTTAGCCATGGTATACTGGCCATATACCACAAACCTCCAATGTGCCTTATTGCTATTATAAACTGGTTACCAACGTAATTAGAGCAGTAAAAATAAACGTTTTGTCATACCCGTGGTATATGGTCTGATATACCACGCCTGTCAGCCAATCAGCATTCACGGCTCGAACCACCCAGTTTATAATCAGTTACAACACGCTATCATAGTAAACATGATGGCATTTGCTTTTGGCTCTTGTAACTAGTAGCTCTGAGAGAAATACAAAGTGCATCAATATCCAGTGATTGATGTGAAATTGTGAGCAACTGCAGTAGTAGTCTAAAACACAGTCCATAGGCTACATAACATGGCCATCTAGTTGGCAGCACTTGCCACAGCGAGTACCATTAATTGAGAAGTTCACATATTTTAACTTGCCCCTTGAAATTGCACCAGTGCCCGGATGGCTACTGGTCAGCCGCTAGCTAAGCTTTCCCATCTTCCACTCTGTACCGTTGACACCCAGAATGAACATCTTGCGAATCTTGTCAGATCCTCCACTAAGTTCTGGGGGAGATGTGTTATAAAATATACTAATGAGACCAGCGAAGTCTCCACCCCTCTATACGAAAACTCTCAGCCAGTTTAGGGCAAGTCTGTGGCCCAAATGTCCCCTCCCCTTCCGAAATTCGAAAGATACCTGCAAAATCGTGATTTGTCCAAGTGATCAGTGACAAAAAATCAGACAACCGGAACAAAGTTCCTCGTTAGTCATGGCATCCCACAGTCTGTCGACAGCTGCTACTACCATTTATGTTACGTGCATCTGTCCACGAGAGATTAATAACCTTCATAGCATGTCCCTGTATTCTATATGGGTGTCAAAAGGTCTGTAAACGTGGCTATGACATTTCCTTTATAAAGAGGCTTTATAAGAGCCCACTAGCATTCAGTCTCTAGTGGAGTGTCCCTCCCTTTATGATTTGACCGAGCCCCTGGCTGATTCAATAACATTGATTCATTTGATTCTGGCTCTGGGTGTGCGTGTGTGAGTGAGTGTGGCTTTGCCAGTGAATCATGGATCATCAGACTCCCTTGTTTACCAATATCATCTGGAGCAAACGTCCGTGAATGCGATCATTCTCTGTGCAGTCTATCCATCTTGCCCTCTCTTCATCCGTCTACCCCGCCTGTTTTCCTGCTGTCTCATTCTATCCACCTCATCCTCCTCTTCCCCTCCCACAACCTATCTTTCCCTCTCTCTATCTCTCTCTCTCTCTCTCTTTCCCCCCCCCCTCTCTCTCTCTCTCTCTCTCGTTCTCTCTCTCTCTTCCTTCTCTCTCTCACCTCCCTCCCTCTTTCCATGAGGAAACCTTTATTTTGGGTCTGTCTGTCTGTGGTATATTTGTTATGTCCAAAATGGTGCCATTAACTGATCCTCTGGAGAGTGTAGTCGTTCTCTGTGTCCAGAGAGCTGTTGTGGCCAGACGAGGGGTACAGGTCACGGCGCAGCAACCGGTTGGCGACGGTTACCAGGACCTTCTTGTACTGTAGACGCAGGAGGGAGTAGGCAAAGGGGTCGGACGCGGCCTTGCTGTATGTCAGGCACTTACTGACGATTCCCCAGTGGCGGTTGATGCCCACGAAGGGAAGCAGCTCGGTCAACCTGAGGAGAAGGCAGAGGCCAAGTTAGAGTTCGCAAATAGCCTTTTAGAAAGGGTAAATGTTATCCGATATTCAAAGCATGGTATTTATCTTGCAGGCATTGTTCTGTTTGCTTTCGAGAGTGTTTGGTGATAATTCAGTTGTTATTCTATGAAATGCCATGAGGCTCTAAGGTTACAAGGTACAATAGAATAAATTAGGTTTTATGGATGGGCCAGAAAAACACCTTGGGCAACAAAGCATTATACTTAAGGAAATAATAACGTACAAACTTTTCTTCGAAAATAAATATGTATAAGCTGAACATTGCTACAATATTCTTGCCCATAGGTATATGCAGAAATGCCAATGAAGCAGTTGAGTGATAGAGGATAAATCCTGGAAATAAGCAGCTATTTTCCCTTCCTGAGGTCATTCCGACTATTTCAGAGGTGCACAGGGGGTGAAAGGTTGCCAATTACGTACATTTTCCTCCATCATTTGTTTCATTATTCCAACCCCAACCCTCTCTAGACCCCACCTTTCAGCCCCACACACACTGTCTAAACTAGGGATGGGCAACTGGCGGGCCCCCCCTTTGGAAGGTCCTCGGATCATTTTAATTTTGGGGGAACTCAGTCGGAGTATCAACTTACTGTTGCGAGTTAGAATAGTAGAATACACAAGGAGCATTTTCGACATTTGGTTGTGCATCAGCAGTTTTTCTCTTGTTATGTCAGTCACTGATAGTCAGTCAATTAGCCCATGTCAGCTAACATTTGTTTGATTGCTAAGTTAGTTTAGTGGCCAGCTATCTAAACTTGTTATCATGGTCGAATTACCGGCCGGGGGGCCCCCATTAGTTAGTCTCATATTAAAACTTCAAACATTTCTCTCCACCCTATGGCAAAATGTGTAGAATTGCAGCAAACTTGCTATAAAATGGCAACACTTCTATGGAACTCCTGTTATTCCTAGCCAGGCACCAGCCCACAACTACTGGGTGGTAGCCTAGCGGTTAAGAGGTTGAGACAGTAACCGAAAGGTTGCTGGTTTGAATCCCCGAGCTGACTAGGCAAAATCTGCCGATGTGCCCTTGAGCAAGGCACTTAATCATAATTGCTCCTGTAAGTTGCTCTGGATAAGAGCGTTTGCTCAAATGTAAACTACATTGCTATATTCCCTCTAGGCCAAGCTTTTCCAAACTCGGTCCTGGGGACCCCAAGGGGTGCACATTTTGGTTTTTGCCCTAGCACTACACAGCTGATTGAAATAATCCAAGCTTGATGATTAATTGGTTATTTGAATCAGCTGTGTAGTGCTAGAGCAAAAAACAAAACATGCACGCAGGGGGGTCTCCAGGACCGAGTTTGGGAAACCCTGCTCTAGGACATGCTGTGCGTTCTTGGAAATAAAAGCCTCTTTGTGTGATAACTGTCATCTCATGGTGGTTCAGTGAAATTACTTGATAACAGATAATGGATTGTTTAATGAAGGATGTTTCAGATTCAGATGGAGATCATTGTCATAAACATGCAAAAACCCTCATTGGGTGAAATTGAATTAAAGCTTCAGTTGTGCATTGCTCAATCTTGCATGTGTACTGCCTCACCTTTCAACTGAATTTTGTTTAATCATTTTTCAGTTATTTTGCTGGGTGGCAAAGTTATTAAACAATGTAAACCCTTCGATGATAGCCTATATCTTTACTATTCATAAGCTGCGTTTTATTATCAAAGTCTGTTCACCTGGAGATGTGTTAATCTCATAACCTATATAATAACCCCTTTAATAATGTGTGTTTATGGTAGGTGAATGAAACTCCTGTTTGTTCAGCTGCCTGTATCCCAGTTTACTGGAAACCCACTTACCTTGTAATAACATAGGGAGCAAAACAGATAATGAACGACCCAATGAAAATGCTGATTTTCTTGGTGGCTCTCTGTTTCCTTCTCTTTTGCTCTACCAGACACCTTTGTTTCACACTGAAAATAGGAATTAACTGATATTAGTCCAACAGAATAAATGACAAAACATTCTACATTGAATATGATTATATTTCTCTTTTTTTAACACCTTCTAATCATGTTTCCTCAGGGTTGACACTATAACCTCCATCATAGCCTACTGGAAAGCTATTACTGCTCATTGTAACGGCTATTGATTGCACACCTCTTAAGTAAAGGAGCATACGTACGATGGGTGAATATCCACCAGCAAGAACAGGGTCTGCATGGTTATAACGTCAATCCTCTTGCAGTGGAAGCGTGCAACCTTTAACACCTTCAGATAGGTGAAGCACAGGACCAGCAGGGAGAGCATGAAACTGCTGGCGTGGAAAACGACGGTGAAAATGGTAAACTTCATCCTGTCGCTCTCCTCGCTCAAATGCAATGTGCACGAGGCGTAGATGTGGCTATAGTCAACCCAGGAAAACAGGAGGGCGATGAGGGAAAACGTGAGGGAGTGGAGCCACGAGTAGCACATCATGATCACTGCGTCCTTGTAGCGCATTTTACTGGAGTAACTCAAGGGAAAGACCACCGCTATCCACCGGTCTATACTGAGTGCTGCCATACTCAACATAGTGTTCGCAGTCAAAAAGGTCTCCAGAAAGCTAACTGTATGGCAAAGGCAATCCCCAAAAGGCTGGTGGTTTCTGACAATCCCCACCAATGTCGATGGCATGTTTAAAAGGGTGATAAGTATGTTGCAAAAAGACAAGTTCATGATGAATATACCCGGCACCTGTCGGCGGATCTCGGTGCTCTGGACAAAACATAGCAGCACCAGCAAGTTCGACAACAACGACACAATTGCGACCACAACGATGAACAACGCGAAGATAATTTCCGCAAAGTCCATATCTCACTTGAAAAAGTCAACTTGCGTTTTGCATGCACCTGTAGATAATATACACTTAATATCCACCATGATTCCGCCGTCATTTATCTCCAAGGTCCTCATTCCCGAATTTAACTCCTACAAGTTTCGCCGTCTCCAAGTTGGTGGAGCGCTGTCCAGAGTGCTGAAGTGGGGATACCGCGCGCCTCTCTAGCGCCAGACCATTTCGTTTCTTTAAACGTATGGATTTTTCTACTCCCACACCACACAGGTATTTGCAACAGAATTCGATGGTATGTGTAATTGAGCGTTTGGGTAACACATGGGCTAATGTTTCATATCTCCTCTCCCTCCTACAACTACCTCAGCATGAAAACAGTGGGACTGCGACGCACCCAACTGCCTTTGTGCGCAGAGCATGCGTACTAAACAAGACGACTGTTTGGAGCCTGCCCTGTCTAGTGCGAAGTCGTTTGAATATTAATATTAAAATGATCTATCACGTGAGGAAAAAGAGAACGTCATCCATGGAGTTTGACAACATAGTTATTATTTTGATTCCTCCATTGATTCATTCGTTATTTTAGTTATTTAAGAGTGTGTTTGTGAGGTCATACACATCAGACCACAGCTAAAATTATTGTTTTTGATAATTAATTCCCAGAAATAACTTCCTTGCATCCTTATCTATTGATTCAACTTTCCCAAATCGATAGTGGGTCAGCGATTTGTGATAGGCCTACATGAGGGATATTTAAGAATTAGGCGCTTCTCCCGTGGCCAAAGGGAACCCTGTGCACATTGTAGGGGCGCGCAGGGAAACAGGCGAATAGATCTGTTTCCCTCTCATGAATTATTCATTAACCCTGAGCAATTGTATAAGGGTGTTACAACTGAAATCTGTCTCACGTGTTTTGTAGTAAAAAATGCATATCACCAATAATGGCCTATTAGCAATGAATGGTTGGAAGAGAAAGCACATAAAACTTCAATGCTTAACACCATGCACCCACAATAGTTAAATTGCTTCATTATAATATTATGTAATATTTCACTGGAGATGGGCATGTCACAGAGAGGCATACCATAAAAATGATAAGTGTTTGCATATTCATGAGGTAATAACTCTTACCTCATCTGGAGGGAAAGTAGAGTACATCCCTAACAGCCTACTAGCATTATTTACATGCCAGAGACTAATTAACTCATCACTGATGCTAATGAAGTAAATGTTCTATGGGGATCTGAAAAACCCATCCTCAGTGAAACTGTGATGATGATGTGCAACTATTACTACTACAAGCCTCATCATCAGCCTCAATGATGTAAATACAGTCTATTTAATCAAACATAAAGTGAAGTTTAACAGTTTTGATGTTACAGAACTCCAAAAGCCAGAATAGCAGCACTGTGATGGACAACAGACTGATATGAGTCATCAGCCAATGGGGGCCAACAAGGGTCAGACAGTCTCTTATAGCCATGGTTTTTGCTAGTCCAATTGTATTTTTCATTTTTTTATTATTCCACAAGGTGTAATAAAATCCAGCCCTCACAGAGTCCATCTGGCTCTTATCATTACAATCATTAATATGGTAAATGTACTGTTAAAATATAAAATACAGTATGCAATACCATGTACTGTCGCTATTGTGTGTATAGGCTCTGCAAATTCATGTGAATCTTTTGTACCGGTTTTTATGAGCTGCACTAGGTCAAATTCCCAACAACTTCAGTTGGTATGGCAATGAAGTATTCAATCTTGAATCTGAATCTTGAACATTTCCAGTTCTGAACCAGTGTGCTAGTTACTGTAGACTAGGAATATCACCCTGATGAGGTTAAGGTACTATAGCTCTAATATCACCCTGGTGAGGTTAAGGTACTATAGCTCTAATATCACCCTGATGAGGTTAAGGTACTATAGCTCTAATATCACCCTGATGAGGTTAAGGTACTATAGCTCTAACATCACCCTGATGAGGTTAAGGTACTATAGCTCTAATATCACCCTGGTGATGTTAAGGTACTATAGCTCTAATATCACCCTGATGAGGTTAAGGTACTATAGCTCTAATATCACCCTGGTGAGGTTAAGGTACTATAGCTCTAATATCACCCTGATGAGGTTAAGGTACTATAGCTCTAATATCACCCTGATGAGGTTAAGGTGCTATAGCTCTAACATCACCCTGATGAGGTTAAGGTACTATAGCTCTAATATCACCCTGATGAGGTTAAGGTACTATAGCTCTAACATCACCCTGATGAGGTTAAGGTACTATAGCTCTAATATCACCCTGATGAGGTTAAGGTGCTATAGCTCTAACATCACCCTGATGAGGTTAAGGTACTATAGCTCTAATATCACCCTGATGAGGTTAAGGTGCTATAGCTCTAATATCACCCTGATGAGGTTAAGGTACTATAGCTCTAATATCACCCTGATGAGGTTAAGGTGCTATAGCTCTAATATCACCCTGGTGAGGTTAAGGTACTATAGCTCTAATATCACCCTGATGAGGTTAAGGTGCTATAGCTCTAATATCACCCTGGTGAGGTTAAGGTACTATAGCTCTAATATCACCCTGATGAGGTTAAGGTGCTATAGCTCTAATATCACCCTGGTGAGGTTAAGGTACTATAGCTCTAATATCACCCTGATGAGGTTAAGGTACTATAGCTCTAATATCACCCTGGTGATGTTAAGGTACTATAGCTCTAATATCACCCTGGTGAGGTTAAGGTACTATAGCTCTAATATCACCCTGATGAGGTTAAGGTGCTATAGCTCTAATATCACCCTGGTGAGGTTAAGGTACTATAGCTCTAATATCACCCTGGTGAGGTTAAGGTACTATAGCTCTAATATCACCCTGATGAGGTTAAGGTACTATAGCTCTAATATCACCCTGATGAGGTTAAGGTACTATAGCTCACATAACTCCTGTATAGCAGTAATGAGACACCATTGAAGGGTCCTGGGGGAGTGTGTGTGTGTGTGTGTGTGTTTGTGTGTGTGTGTGTTACAGCTGAGCTCCTGGGCCATGATGGGGATGTCACCTCCAATATAACCCCCCCACCTCCCACTGTATTACCTAATCTGAGGTGGGCACAGGGGAGATGCAATTGGGTGATGCACAGTATTCACCCCCAAATTAGATGAAAATACCCTCAACTTAAAGCTGACAGTCTGCACTTTAACCTCATAGTCATTGTTTGATTTCACATCCAAACTTTTGGAGTGTGGAGCCAAAAGAAGAAAAAATGCTTCACTGTCCCAATAATTACGGAGGGCACTGTAGGTGAATCCAATAGAGGTCTAAGGTCTTATCGAACCATTCAGGGCACACATCTATGAACTAAGATGAGATCTTGCTTATTTTATAATATAGCCAATCAAAAGGGTCAGAGGTCAGCCCATTTAGTATTGAGGATGTAGAGATATTTACTGAGGGCTAGGGATATAAGCTTATAAGGTAATTCAACCCTAAAGACGGTCAACTTTTCCACACCCTCAAGGGACATGACACCATAACGTATGGATCAATGTCTTTGAGACACTTTGAAAGTAGGCCTATAGTTCTACAAATGAAGGTCATACTTCACTTGATTATTATGGAATCATCCCATCACACAGTTCTTTGTCAATGTTGTCAGAGTCAGCCTTAAAATACAGCTCTATATTAGACATTGATGTTAGGATGCATGCCATACACTTATAGGAAGTCAACCAAGTGTAATTTCTTGACATACAATCAACATCATCCTATGGCACTGATTTCACATACAGTACATCTAATGCCATTCTAACCTGAATGAAAAGTAATAGAAACGTAACCAATCGGAATGCAGCCATATATTTATATAAAATGTGTATTTATTTATTTAGCATTTACATTTACGGCTCTGAAACACTAGAACACTAAACTCATAACAGCTTCCAGGTCTAACATACTAATTTGACGTTTAACTGCCTGTAGATAGGTTTGCGTGATACTTTATTTAACCTTTCGTTTATTTGTCAGTTGACTGTGAACAAGACAACAGGTTGTCATTTTTAATAGCTACCTGGAAAGAGGCAAATGGCATAACAAAGATTTGAAAAAAAACAATCCATTGCATTCTATATTTAAAGGGGAACTCCACCCCAGAATTTTACTTTGATCTGGGCCATATTCAACAGCGTACAACCATTTGGAATGTTCAGATAGATGTTTTGTATAACAGCATTGTCTCTCTGATATGTGGAGTGAGAAATCCTGTCATATTCATTACATGTTTCACCCTCCTTTGACTCTGTTGCTTCTCGTACTTCGTATCATTATTTTACCCCTAACTCCCCTAACTAGCCTAAACTGCCATAGAACTGGACAGTACCTAAGCCCACTGAATCATAGTCTTAACAGCCATATTACCTTCACTCCACACGGTAGTTTTGTTGTGAGTGTCTCTTCTGTGTTTTATGAGACATCTGGTGTGAAATGTTATTGAAAATCGAAGCTTAGTACTGCCTAACAGTGTGCTGGCAAACAAAGCAGCGTGAAATAGCTTTCGTGAGTCGCCTCCAGCTGCTACAGGTAATCCGTGGGAGTTGTTTTGATGAGTCATGTTCCCATGGCAACACAGGAGTCAGAGAAGTTATCGTCCATCTTTGGCACCTATTTGTGTTTTGATGTAGATTTAAATATCTTTTATGGTCTTGTTTTTCCCACTGAGACAGATTTTGAGACATTTCTTAGGTATCTCTGTTGTCTCAAATTCCTATGTCACCAACTCACCCCTCATAATCTTGAGATGGTGAAATTGAAGCAATGTGTGTTCATCTTTACTGTATCTAAGCAACAGGGGAACTTTTTTGACAGTATTATGTGGCACTAAGAATATACTGTGTGTGTGACAAGTGACGCAGGTAGAGAAGTTTGTTTGTATGCCACAAGCCTAAAGTCCTATAACCACGCCAATATCTGAACATCAACGCCAATATCTGAACATCAACGCCAATATCTGAACATCAACGCCAATATCTGAACATCAACGCCAATATCTAAACATCACACATCATATTTGAATCATATTTTCATACTGCATTCATAACAGTTCTCTAATTAAACGGTATCATCACTAGCCTCTAATAAGGTACGGTTCTTTCTAATAACCCAATTCATTACACCTGATCACCCCCATACAGTAGGAATGGTCTAGACCATTTCACATGACTACAGCCTCACTCAACCCCTTGCTGATTGAACGGTTTGGTCGACCACAGGTGGCCAAAGCCCTGTCAAACCTTTGCTTTGTTCACCAAGCAACCCTCTTTTATGTGGAGACCAAACAGAGTGGACAGAGAGCTAGCAGGTAGGGGTGGGCAGGACGCATTAATAATGCCTTTTCAGTTGGATGAATAGAATGGATCCCTTCGACCCGGCAATAACACAGTGGTCACTTTTGAAAGGGCTCCTTTTTTGTTTTGATGACTCGGTTTACTTACGCTATTCATTTATCTATCCATCTATCTATGTGTTTAATTCTTTATTCAACTCTAGCTAATACGCCTGCATTAGCCTACTCTCTGCCTTGACTGGTCATAACTGTTGAGTCATCATACAGATTGTAATTTGAATCGGGTAGAAATAGGTCACAATTCTGACTTACCATATTTACTGTGTCCTTTTGACTCCCTTTGGGGCATAGGGCTGCTATAAGGTCATGCCATGATGGACGTTGAAGTGAGAACATTCAGTGACTGACCATTAACAGCCCTCTCGCAAACAAGGAAGTGAACAAATCAAACTATATTCAAAGAGTATCAAAACATTTATATAATTAAAGGATTGAACATCCTCATACACTTTACAGGAAAATAGACAACAAAAGAAATTCAAAACACAATTAACACAACTCAGAAGGTAACTGAGGAAAACCCGATAGCAGCTATACAGTGAAAGAAGACTGTGAGGGCTGAGCTCAGAGCTCAGTGAGTTTACAGTAGCAGTGTGTAAACGTGAGACTGTGGGAACAGATTGACAGTGGGCCATGGCACAGAGAGGCAGACATGCTGCATTCATTATCATCAGGAGACAGGAGCTCTTTGAAGCCAGCCCAGGCATCAACTAGCAGACAGGAGTGGCATGCAGGCAGGCAGCGCTAACAGCTTCTGCAATGAAAAGGGCCTCATAAAAAAAAATTTGACCAGTGATGGAAAAAACACCACTAAACAGATTTTTAAAGGGGATGGTGTAATGACATAATGGGGCACTTGGGATTATGTGTGTCTAATGCTATTTGTGTGGGGGTGACAAAAAAGTTTAGAGAGTTTTATTAACGGTCGCACGGCCACTGTCAAAGTTTGATGTGTTTGTTTGAATACAGATTGAAATACCGATTGTCCACCTGAAATATTTGGCATATGTTAATTGCCTTGAAGAAAAGTTTAGTAGGCTATATTACGTTTGGTGCTGCAACAGAGGGAGTCAAATGGAAGTGCAGGATGTTAATGCTGTTATCTATCATCGATAACAATCTTCTTCACGATAATGATCCCATTCATATTATGACTTAACGACTTATGGCCTAACAGCCCCCTGCAATTATATCATTATGTCAAATGGAGCTACTATGTAACATAGATGAATGTCGTTCTTCTGTTTGCGTTACATAATGGGTTCATGTTATTGTAAGCATATAAATATAATTCTATGATTGGAAGACTGCAGATTAGATTTAATAATGATTGATTACTTATGCCTGACGAGTGTCATTTGATGATGATTGATTACTTATGCCTGACGAGTGTCATTTGATCAAATCAAATCAAATTTTATTGGTCACATACACGTGTTTAGCAGATGTTATTGCGGGTGTAGCGAAATGCTTGTGCTTCTAGCTCCGACAGTGCAGTAATATCTAACAAGTAATATCTAACAATTTCACAACATACACTACCGGTCAAAAGTTCTAGAACACCTACTCATCCAAGGGTCCCTCCCCACTTTCACCACTTTCCACATTGCAGAATAATAGATGATGACTTATTACTTATGCCTGACAAGTGTCATTTGATGATGATTGATTACTTATGCCTGACAAGTGGCATTTGATGATGTTACCGGGGCACTGGTTTCTGATCACGGTCCTCGATAGTCTAGTGTTGTTTTCTGTGGGCTCATTGTTCTGAGAAATGTTGTTTTATTTGGCTTTTACAACCTCTGACAGTAAATTGTTAAGGGGAACAAAGGCAGAGCAGGTGTGCTTTGAAAGAGCCCTCCTCTCACTTCTCTGCTGTTCAGAGGATATGTAGGAGAGTTATCATTTCACCACCTGTTTACCCCCACATACACAAGCCCACACACACACACGCCATATTTACTTGGTTGCAGAGTTAAAAAAAAAAAAAAAGTTCAAAGAAACATCCCTCAGTTCTTCCCATAATAAGCATTTTGCACATCTGCTCTGCTCGTTCAGCCCCATCCCCCTCTTTACCTTTTCACAACGTACAGTACACAACGCCACCCAGGGGGAGGATATGTCCTAGCGGGCACTTATACACTGGCCTGCATCTAACACAGAATAAATCAATTGACAGCCGCGCCACTTAAGCCATCCATCAAGATATCCATCAACGCCACACAGACATGGCCACTCTGTTCCTGGGTCCGACTGGGGCCCCCGTGAAGTGCTGGCCTACTGTTACGTAACGGGGGAACATTGCACGAGTCATATCCCAAAGCCTCTGGGCACCACTCCCTACTATATAGACTTCAACACTACCACTCACTACTTTACAGACTTCAACACTACCACTCACTACTATACAGACTTCAACACTACCACTCACTACTATACATACTTCAGCACTACCACTCACTACTTTACAGACTTCAACACTACCACTCACTACTATACATACTTCAACACTACCACTCACTACTATACAGGCTTCAACACTACCACTCACTACTATACAGACTTCAACACTACCACTCACTACTATACAGACTTCAACACTACCACTCACTACTCTACAGACTTCCACACTACCACTCACTACTATACAGACTTCAACACTACCACTCACTACTATACAGACTTCAACACTACCACTCACTACTATACAGACTTCAACACTACCACTCACTACTATACATACTTCAACACTACCACTCACTACTCTACAGACTTCCACACTACCACTCACTACTATACAGACTTCAACACTACCACTCACTACTATACAGACTTCAACACTACCACTCACTACTATACAGACTTCAACACTACCACTCACTACTATACAGACTTCCACACTACCACTCACTACTATACAGACTTCAACACTACCACTCACTACTATACAGACTTCAACACTACCACTCACTACTATACAGACTTCAACACTACCACTCACTACTATACAGACTTCCACACTACCACTCACTACTATACAGACTTCAACACTACAACTCACTACTATACAGACTTCAACACTACCACTCACTACTATACAGACTTCAACACTACCACTCACTACTATACATACTTCAACACTACTACTCACTACTATACAGACTTCAACACTACCACTATACAGATTTCAACACTACCACTCACTACTATACAGACTTCAACACTACCACTCACTACTATACAGACTTCAACACTACCACTCACTACTATACAGACTTCCACACTACCACTCACTACTATACAGACTTCAACACTACCACTCACTACTATACAGACTTCAACACTACCACTCACTACTATACAGACTTCAACACTACCACTCACTACTATACATACTTCAACTCTACTACTCACTACTATACAGACTTCAACACTACCACTATACAGACTTCAACACTACCACTCACTACTATACAGACTTCAACACTACCACTCACTACTATACAGACTTCAACACTACCACTCACTACTATACAGACTTCAACACTACTACTCACTACTCTACAGACTTCAACACTACTACTCACTACTATACAGACTTCAACACTACCACTCACTACTATACATACTTCAACACTACCACTCACTACTCTACAGACTTAAACACTACCACTCACTACTATACAGACTTCAACACTACCACTCACTACTATACAGACTTCAACACTACCACTCACTACTATACAGACTTCAACACTACCACTCACTACTATACAGACTTCAACACTACCACTCACTACTATACAGACTTCAACACTACCACTCACTACTATACAGACTTCAACACTACCACTCACTACTATACATACTTCAACACTACCACGCACTACTCTACAGACTTCCACACTACCACTCACTACTATACAGACTTCAACACTACCACTCACTACTATACAGACTTCAACACTACCACTCAATACTATACAGACTTCAACACTACCACTCACTACTATACAGACTTCAACACTACCACTCACTACTATACAGACTTCAACACTACCACTCACTACTATACAGACTTCAACACTACCACTCACTACTATACAGACTTCCACACTACCACTCACTACTATACAGACTTCAACACTACCACTCACTACTATACAGACTTCAACACTACCACTCACTACTATACAGACTTCAACACTACTACTCACTACTATACAGACTTCAACACTACCACTATACAGACTTCAACACTACCACTCACTACTATACAGACTTCAACACTACCACTCACTACTATACAGACTTCAACACTACTACTCACTACTCTACAGACTTCAACACTACCATTCACTACTCTACAGACTTCAACACTACCACTCACTACTATACAGACTTCCACACTACCACTCACTACTATACAGACTTCAACACTACCACTCACTACTATACAGACTTCAACACTACCACTCACTACTATACAGACTTCAACACTACTACTCACTACTATACAGACTTCAACACTACCACTATACAGACTTCAACACTACCACTCACTACTATACAGACTTCAACACTACCACTCACTACTATACAGACTTCAACACTACCACTATACAGACTTCAACACTACCACTCACTACTATACAGACTTCAACACTACCACTCACTACTATACAGACTTCAACACTACCACTCACTACTCTACAGACTTCAACACTACCACTCACTACTATACAGACTTCAACACTACTACTCACTACTATACAGACTTCAACACTACTACTCACTACTATACCGATTTCAACACTACTACTCACTACTATACAGACTTCATCACTACCACTCACTACTATACAGACTTCAACACTACTACTCACTACTATACAGACTTCAACACTACTACTCACTACTATACAGACTTCAACACTACTACTCACTACTCTATAGACTTCAACACTACCACTCACTACTATACAGATTTCAACACTACCACTCACTACTATACAGACTTCAACACTACCACTCACTACTATACAGACTTCAACACTACTACTCACTACTATACAGACTTCAACACTACCACTCACTACTATACAGACTTCAACACTACCACTATACAGACTTCAACACTACCACTCACTACTATACAGACTTCAACACTACCACTCACTACTATACAGACTTCAACACTACCACTCACTACTCTACAGACTTCAACACTACCACTCACTACTATACAGACTTCAACACTACTACTCACTACTATACAGACTTCAACACTACTACTCACTACTATACAGATTTCAACACTACTACTCACTACTATACAGACTTCATCACTACCACTCACTACTATACAGACTTCAACACTACTACTCACTACTATACAGACTTCAACACTACTACTCACTACTATACAGACTTCAACACTACTACTCACTACTCTATAGACTTCCAACACTACCACTCACTACTATACAGATTTCAACACTACCACTCACTACTATACAGACTTCAACACTACCACTCACTACTCTATAGACTTCAACACTACCACTCACTACTATACAGATTTCAACACTACTACTCACTACTATACAGACTTCAACACTACCACTCACTACTATACAGACTTCAACACTACCACTATACAGACTTCAACACTACCACTCACTACTATACAGACTTCAACACTACCACTCAATACTATACAGACTTCAACACTACCACTCACTACTATACAGACTTCAACACTACCACTCACTACTATACAGACTTCAACACTACCACTCACTACTATACAGACTTCAACACTACCACTCACTACTATACAGACTTCCACACTACCACTCACTACTATACAGACTTCAACACTACCACTCACTACTATACAGACTTCAACACTACCACTCACTACTATACAGACTTCAACACTACTACTCACTACTATACAGACTTCAACACTACCACTATACAGACTTCAACACTACCACTCACTACTATACAGACTTCAACACTACCACTCACTACTATACAGACTTCAACACTACTACTCACTACTCTACAGACTTCAACACTACCACTCACTACTCTACAGACTTCAACACTACCACTCACTACTATACAGACTTCCACACTACCACTCACTACTATACAGACTTCAACACTACCACTCACTACTATACAGACTTCAACACTACCACTCACTACTATACAGACTTCAACACTACTACTCACTACTATACAGACTTCAACACTACCACTATACAGACTTCAACACTACCACTCACTACTATACAGACTTCAACACTACCACTCACTACTATACAGACTTCAACACTACCACTATACAGACTTCAACACTACCACTCACTACTATACAGACTTCAACACTACCACTCACTACTATACAGACTTCAACACTACCACTCACTACTCTACAGACTTCAACACTACCACTCACTACTATACAGACTTCAACACTACTACTCACTACTATACAGACTTCAACACTACTACTCACTACTATACCGATTTCAACACTACTACTCACTACTATACAGACTTCATCACTACCACTCACTACTATACAGACTTCAACACTACTACTCACTACTATACAGACTTCAACACTACTACTCACTACTATACAGACTTCAACACTACTACTCACTACTCTATAGACTTCAACACTACCACTCACTACTATACAGATTTCAACACTACCACTCACTACTATACAGACTTCAACACTACCACTCACTACTATACAGACTTCAACACTACTACTCACTACTATACAGACTTCAACACTACCACTCACTACTATACAGACTTCAACACTACCACTATACAGACTTCAACACTACCACTCACTACTATACAGACTTCAACACTACCACTCACTACTATACAGACTTCAACACTACCACTCACTACTCTACAGACTTCAACACTACCACTCACTACTATACAGACTTCAACACTACTACTCACTACTATACAGACTTCAACACTACTACTCACTACTATACAGATTTCAACACTACTACTCACTACTATACAGACTTCATCACTACCACTCACTACTATACAGACTTCAACACTACTACTCACTACTATACAGACTTCAACACTACTACTCACTACTATACAGACTTCAACACTACTACTCACTACTCTATAGACTTCAACACTACCACTCACTACTATACAGATTTCAACACTACCACTCACTACTATACAGACTTCAACACTACCACTCACTACTCTATAGACTTCAACACTACCACTCACTACTATACAGATTTCAACACTACCACTCACTACTATACAGACTTCAACACTACCACTCACTACTATACAGACTTCAACACTACTACTCACTACTATACAGACTTCAACACTACCACTCACTACTATACAGACTTCAACACTACCACTATACAGACTTCAACACTACCACTCACTACTATACAGACTTCAACACTACTACTCACTACTATACAGACTTCAACACTACTACTCACTACTATACAGACTTCAACACTACCACTCACTACTATACAGACTTCAACACTACCACTATACAGACTTCAACACTACCACTCACTACTATACAGATTTCAACACTACTACTCACTACTATACAGACTTCATCACTACCACTCACTACTATACAGACTTCAACACTACTACTCACTACTATACAGACTTCAACACTACTACTCACTACTATACAGACTTCAACACTACTACTCACTACTCTATAGACTTCAACACTACCACTCACTACTATACAGATTTCAACACTACCACTCACTACTATACAGACTTCAACACTACCACTCACTACTCTATAGACTTCAACACTACCACTCACTACTATACAGATTTCAACACTACCACTCACTACTATACAGACTTCAACACTACCACTCACTACTATACAGACTTCAACACTACTACTCACTACTATACAGACTTCAACACTACCACTCACTACTATACAGACTTCAACACTACCACTATACAGACTTCAACACTACCACTCACTACTATACAGACTTCAACACTACCACTCACTACTATACAGACTTCAACACTACCACTCACTACTCTACAGACTTCAACACTACCACTCACTACTATACAGACTTCAACACTACTACTCACTACTTTACAGACTTCAACACTACTACTCACTACTATACAGATTTCAACACTACTACTCACTACTATACAGACTTCATCACTACCACTCACTACTATACAGACTTCAACACTACTACTCACTACTATACAGACTTCAACACTACTACTCACTACTATACAGACTTCAACACTACTACTCACTACTCTATAGACTTCAACACTACCACTCACTACTATACAGATTTCAACACTACCACTCACTACTATACAGACTTCAACACTACCACTCACTACTATACAGACTTCAACACTACTACTCACTACTATACAGACTTCAACACTACTACTCACTACTCTATAGACTTCAACACTACCACTCACTACTATACATACTTCAACACTACCACTCACTACTATACAGACTTCAACACTACCACTCACTACTATACAGACTTCAACACTACCACTCACTACTATACAGACTTCAACACTACCACTCACTACTCTATAGACTTCCACACTACTACTCACTACTATACAGACTTCAACACTACCACTCACTACTATACAGACTTCAACACTACCACTCACTACTCTACAGACTTCAACACTACTACTCACTACTATACAGACTTCAACACTACCACTCACTACTATACAGACTTCAACACTACCACTCACTACTATACAGACTTCAACACTACTACTCACTACTATACAGACTTCAACACTACCACTCACTACTATACAGACTTCAACACTACTACTCACTACTATACAGACTTCAACACTCAGCCCAGAGTTAGTAAGAGGTCCTATGCTAACACTGCTGAGTATAAATCATTGCACATTATAAAGGCCTCCTTAATACACTCCTCCTAACTAGCTTACATTATGTCACCTGTTATAATCATTTGGGATGTGTTATAAATGGCAAGGAATGTTGGAGTGTGGAACACAATGTGATTTAATATAACTGAAATATTGTAGTGTTATTATGAGCATCTTTAGCATATAAACCAATTAACGACTGGGTCCAATAAGGACCATTGTGTACTGTAGCTTTTACACTGACACACGCATAGGCTACATCATTATAACTGTTGCTTGAGAGAAGAAGAAAAAACTAAACCTGTGCTTCTTGGGAGGACCTAATTATTTATTCAAAGCAATTTCATAAAAACTGACTTAGTAAGTGATTTAGTAGCGGCAATGGGGCAACTTTAGTTTTCATACGAACGCTTTATTGGCTCCCAGTATCACACAGGCAGTCATCAGAAGAATGATTACGCCACCGTCTTGGATGTCATTACTTTTTCAGCAGGCCCATGCAGTATTAACCAGTGTTACACAAGTCTAATCAGGGAAGTAAGTTAAGGCTTCTAGAAACCTCCGCCACACCACCAACCGATTTCTCGTTAATCTTTAATTAAGCACAAGGTGCAGCGTTGATTCATCTGTTCTCGACGGGCGCTATTTCTAGCCGTCGTCACCCACTTTCCTACACTCTCTAGGGGAGGAAGAGGGGAGTCTTTAAAAGCAGGAAGGGCTATAAAAATATCCTGGTAAAATGTGATTGTATTGAACAGGGCTACTTTCAGAAAGTATGGACTTGTTTCTCTGCATGTTAGCCAGGTACAGTACAGGTTGTGTCTAAAATCAGGGTTTTGGGGAATTACTTTCAGAAGATGACCCAGGCTGGTATTCAATCGAATCCTGACTGCAGAAATATTGAAGCAAAACAGAGCACATTTTTTGCAGCACAGAAGCTATGGAATTGGTTGGGGTGACTGAACTCATTCCTCGTACCTAGCCTATATGATACTGTACCGGTCATCATAACATAACTTGATTATTTGAATTTGGATATGATGTTGGCCTATAGAACAATGCCACCCTCTCCACACAGTTTTACATAATTATATTTTTAACACCATCTCACGGTAGCCTAACGCAGAGCAGCATATACCCACTCTCCTCAAACTGCACTGAATATTTCAGGGCGTTGCATTCGAACCAGTGTGTGCCCATCTACTCAGCTATGTTAAAAGAGTTTGTGTTATTCACCTAAAATGTCTCATACTTCAACATGAAGTGGCCCCAAAGGACCCATTCTCTCTAGCTAACGTAATGTTGTGCTGGTAATAGAACGTAAAATTTACAATCTCTTTAAACTGCTGTCATTTGTTGATTAATTATCTCGGAAAGGGAATATAAAATATTTTTATGGTCAATATTGATGAATAATAATTAATACAATTGCCAACACACTTGCAGCAATTAAATAGCGATTTCAACAGTATTAAGATAATTAGATAATCAACTCCATGAAAAAAACCTAGTAAGATCACCTTGGTCCAGTCTCTACAGTCAAACCAGGCCCGAAACCTTTTGCTGTATAAAATCTGTCTCAAACCAGTGTTACAGTCACCCCCTCATTGGACAGACAGCACAGTGTACAGTAGTGGCTCTCTGACCTTACTATTTGCCCAGCCCTGGTCCACATGTTGCTGTTTGACTTTTCCATATTGGCTGCCAGATGTGTCCACCCCCAAACAAACACAGCCTGCCTGACCAGCTAAAACACCGGCTTGGGTCGGTGTATTTGGAGAGGCCGTGCTTGATGAAAGGCAAATATTCATTTTGTGTTCAAATACAGTGTGTTAGGATGATGATGTGTGTCCCTGGGCTACAGGTGGGTGGTACTGCCACCTTACTCACCATGTTGATGTGTGTGCGATTCCGCAAGGATTGCGGGTGCAACACTGTTACAAGGTTATTTAGATGTTATAGACCTGCGATATTTGGGGGAGGTGGCGTGAAAAGAGCTGTCTACGTCTCAGTGTAGTAACCAGCCGCAGTTCGGATGCCATGGAAACGACGCCCCCAGTCTGGCATCTATGGTAACCCCTTTCTCCGTCCTGCATTAAGTGGATTTAACAAGTGACATCAATAAGGGATCATAGCTTTCACCAGGATTCACCTGGTCAGTCTATGTCATGGAAAGTTTTGTACACTCAGTATATACTGCATGACAAGATGTGTATACTATGGCATGAAGTGTGTTTGTTACTGTTCTGTGGTCAGCTCGCTGTATTGTATCAGTTCCTATACTGTATCCACTGGCCTGGTAGGATTTGTGAGATTAGGTGGCGTCTGATATGGAACAAAATGTCAAGGGTCCAATGAGATAAGAGACAGAGAAACAGTAGCCGGCTGTCCCAGCGTGAGGTCATCAGGTCGTCAGTGTCATTTACATTTACATTTTAGTCATTTAGCAGACGCTCTTATCCAGAGCGACTTACAGTTAGTGAGTGCATACATTTTCTAATTTTTTTTCATACTGGCCCCCTGTGGGAATCAAACCCACAACCCTGGCGTTGCAAGCGCCATGCTCTACCAACTGAGCTACAGGGGTCATGACAGGAACAGTTCTCAGGTTTACAGTGAGTATGAGTGTTTGTACAGCGTCCATGAGGGTGAACGTGAGCTGTTCCCGTTTTTTTCCCCAGAACATGTATTTACATGCATTGGACGGGCATGCAGTCAGGCATACATACAGACAGACAGACATAAATAGACAGACAGAAGATAGATTGTGAAGTGACAGAGACAGACTGCGTTTCTTTGTCATCCTCCACTTTCCTCTTAGTCACCTCTTTCCATTAGAGCTGTCCCATTAAAAAGCCCAGCCAAAGCAATATGTTCCTTCAGAAAGTATTAATATCCCTTGACTTATTCCACATTTTGTTGTGTTACAGCCCGAATTCAAAATGGATTCAATAGATTTTTTCCTCACCCATTTACACACAATACCCCATAATAACAAAGTGAAAATGTTTTAGAAATGTTTGCACATTTATTGAAAATGAATTATCTAATTTACATAAGTATTTCCAGCCCTGAGTCAATACATGTTAGAATCATCTTTGGCATCGATTACAGCTGTGAGTCTTTCTGGGTACGTCTCTAAGAGCTTTGCACACCTGGATTGTACAATATTTGCACATTATTCTTTTTTAAATTCTTCAAGCTCTGTCAAGTTGGTTGTCGATCATTACTAGACAACCATTTTCAAGTCTTGTCATAGATTTTCAAACCAATTTAAGTCAAAACTGTAACTAGGCCATTCAGGAACATTCAATGTCATCTTCGTAAGCAACTCCAGTGTATATTTGGCCTTGTGTTTTAGCTTATTGTCCTGCTGAAAGGTGACTTTGTCTCCCAGTGTCTGTTGGAAAGCAGACTGAACGAGGGTTTCCTCTAGGATTTTGCATGTGCTTGGCTCTATTCAGTTTATCTTCATCCTAAAAAAAACTTCCTTGCCGATGAGAAGCATACCCATAACATGATGCAGCCACCACCATGCTTGAAAATATGAAGAGTGATACTCAGTGATGTGTTGTGTTGGATTGGATTTGCCCCAAACATAATGCTTTGTATTCCGAACTTAAAGCTAATTTCTTTGCCACATCTTTTGCAGTTTTACTTTAGTGCCTTATTGCAAACAGGATGCATGTTTTGGAATATATTTATTCTCTACAGGCATCCTTCTTTGCACTCTGTCATTTAGGTTAGTATTGTGGAGTAACTACAATGTTGTTGAACCACCCTCAGTTTTCTACTATCACAGCTTTTAAAATGTGTAACTGTTTTAAAATCACCATTGGCCTCATGGTGAAATCCCTGAGCGGTTTCCGTCCTCTCTGGCAACTGAGTTAGGAAGGACACCTGCATCTTTGTAGTGACTGGGTGTATTGATACACCATCCAAAGTGTAATTAATAACTTCACCATGCTCAAAGGGATATTCAATGTCTGCTTTAAAAAAATGTTTACCAATCTACCAATAGGTGCCCTTCTTTGCGAGGCATTGGAAAACCTCCCAGGTCTTTGTGGTTGAATCTGTGTTTGAAATTCACTGAGAGACTTAACAGATAGTTGAATGTGTGGGGTACAGAGATGAGGTAGTCATTCAAAAATCATGTTAACCACTATTATTGCACATAGAGTGAGTCCATGCAAGTTATTATGTGACTTGTTAAGCACATATATACTCCTGAACTTATTTAGGCTTGTCATAACAAAGGGGTTGAATACTTATTGACTTATTCACTCATTTCATGAGTGAAAAGGAGTTGGCATGATAGCAGGGGTTGAATACTTATTGACTCAAGGACACAAAATCAAAATTGTATCAATTTTAAATTCAGGCTGTAACACAACTAAATATGGAAGAAGTCAAGGGGTGTGAATACATTCTGAAGGCACTGTACCTACTGAAGGAAGGAAGGAAGGAAGGAAGGAAGGAAGGAAGGAAGGAAGGAAGGAAGGAAGGAAGGAAGGAAGGAAGGAAGGAAGGAAGGAAGGAAGGAAGGAAGGAAGGGAGGGAACTCCAAGAGGAAGAACATTAGCCTAGCAATATCTTCTAGAGCCCCAAGGGCTTTCTCAACAGTAGACAGTTGTTTAACAATCTTGTCTCTTCAAGACACGTCCATACATAATCTAAACAAAGCAATTTAATAGGATGAGAGAGACTGCTGGAAAAGACGATAAGCAGTTACCCATATTCACTGGGGGAATATTTTTGTGCTGAATGTTTTTTAATGTAGCAAAGGTTGTAATTTCTTAGTCGAGTTCTCCTTTAAAACACAAAGTAAAAGTGACAATCAATTATGGCATTACATTTGCTTATATTTTTGGGCCCAAAAACTATTTGGACAGCTGCAAATTATAACTTGCGCCTGGTGCAACTTCCTAATAGAGCCGTTGATACGAGCAGTGAAGCTAAATGGATGGACGACAGAGAGGTTGCGCCCCTATTCAAAAATAGCGCACCATAAAAGGAAATATGATGCCATTTGGGACACAACCAGTGTCAGAACACAAAACATGTGTGACCCGGGTTTGTGTTGTGCAACTGTTGGGATTGTGTCTGTGTTTTGTGGTTGTCTGGCTCACAATAATAGTTTGTTTGATTTAGCGTGGGAGGAGAAAGTTGGAAATGATGATGTGGTGGAGGAACTTGATGGAACTATATAGCTTTCTGTTTACCCTTTAGGGCTAGTTGTGTTTTTCAGTCCAGTGTTTCGTCATAATGCAACATTCATGCATCTGGGTATTCCGTAGATAACACTACTTCCTCAATCTGAGCAGTGTTCCTTACCGGTGCTGGTTCTCATTTGAGAAGCAAACCATCTTGAGGTAGCTTGGGCGCCAGATCTGTTTGTGCTCTTGCCAACTCCATTGCTCATTGTCAAGCCAAACATGTTTGGCATCATGAGTGAAAAGGAGTTGGCATGATAGCACGAACAGACTGTCACCCAGGCTAATCTTGAGGTGTTATTCTCACAAACATGAGCAGATGGAGAATAAAATGTGTGTCTGTAGCATACTGTACTAATGACATGATGCAGTCCCACTTGACAGTTTCTATTCTAAACATAGCACAGAGCCTGGGGCACAACGTTTTGATGACATCAATTAACATAAAGGACGGGATTGAATGGAGGAGTGTCTCTCAGCATGACTCTGTATCTTTTGCTCCCTCCTCTCTCTCTTCCCTCTTGCTCCTTCTTTCTCTCTCTCTCTCGCTCTCCTCTCTCTCTCTCTTCCCTCTCTCTCTCTCTCTAGCTCACCTGTGGCAGCTCGTCAGGTTTCAAGGAGAGGAAAGGGTACGCGGGGGGGGTAGTGGACAGCTCACACAATGGCATCGCGTGGGGACAGTAGAGCGATCGACAGCTCTCACCCCCTGCTCTTATCTCTGTGTGTCAGAGATGTGTGAAGGAACGAAGGGGCAAAAGGGGGGTGGGGGGGGAGTATTCCTTTCTGAGTCATAGGCTAAAGTGAGTCTGAATTCATAGAGCACCATGAAGGACCCCATTATTATCTACCCTTGTACCTTTCCCTGTTGTAAAAGGGATTGTTGAACCAAGTAGTGCCTGTTTAAATAGGCACTACATAGATCAGTGTCACACTTTGTCATGAGTGG
This sequence comes from Coregonus clupeaformis, assembly GCF_020615455.1. Taxonomy (NCBI): domain Eukaryota; kingdom Metazoa; phylum Chordata; class Actinopteri; order Salmoniformes; family Salmonidae; genus Coregonus; species Coregonus clupeaformis. The sequence goes on along the minus strand of NC_059199.1, from coordinate 1,866,590 downwards.
TTCAAAATATATGTTATTTTCTACCTTATGTCTTTGCTTCTTTATTTTGCCCAGTTTTATACTCTGTTAGACTGTAATATACATTGTCCTTTCCTTGTTAGATTTTCCTAGTCTGATGTGTTCGCAGGGACGTTCCCGATCGACAGGGACATTTCCTAGAAGGGATTTTGTTTACATTTCTGACCAGAGTGACAGACGGTGGTTATAAACACAGACTCCAAGATGGATGGGGCCACACAGACTTTTCCCCAGAGTGTGTCTCATATTGAGTAGCCTGTGTACACTGAGCCACTTGATCTGGAACACAAATTGGCTGTTTAGGTTAATTATCCTTGATTAGCTCAGGAAAAGAAACCGCAATGGCTATCTTGTTGCAGACTATCCCGTTAAGCCCTTAAAGTCTAGTGTGTAACAGTTCTGGGGTTTTGTCTAACCACGACAAATAGAGAGAAATCACGTTAAAATTAGATCAGTGAGTTGTTGTCCAGTTGTATTAAATCAGCACTGTAGGCTCAGTGACCATTTAAACATAATGCTGATGATTTTGCCTGTTTATCTATACTGAACAAAAATATAAACGCAATATGCAACAATTTCAAAGATTTTACTAAGTTACAGTTCATATAAGGAAATCAGTCAATTTAAATAAATAGGCCCTAATCTATGGATTTCACATGACTGGGCAGGGGTGCGGCCATGGGTGGGCCTGGGAAGGCATAGGCCCACCCACTTGGGAGCCAGGCCCACCCATTGGGAAGCCAGGCCCAGCCAATCAGAATGAGTTTTTCTCCACAAAATGGCTTTATTACAGACAGAAATACTCCCCAGTTTCATCAGCTGTCCGGGTGGCTGGTCTCAGACGATCCCACAGGTGAAGAAGCCAGATGTGGAGGTCCTGGGCTGGCGTGGTTACACATGGTCTGCGGTTGTGAGGCCGGTTGGACGTACTGCCGAATTCTCTAAAACAACATTGGAGGTGGCTTATGGTAGAGAAATTAACATTCAATTCTCTGGCAACAGCTCTGTTGGACATTCGTGCAGTCAGCATGCCAATTGCACGCTCCCTCAAAACTTGAGACATCTGTGGCATTGTGTTGTGTGACAAAACTGCACATTTTAGAGTTACCTTTTATTGTCCACAGCACAAGGTGCACCTGTGTAATGATCATGCAGTTGGATCAGCTTGTTGATATGCCACAACTGTCAGGTGGATGGATTATCTTGGCAAAGGAGAAATGCTCACTAACAGGGATGTAAACCAATTTGTGCATTCAATTTGAGATAAATAAGCATTTTGTGCATATGGAAAATTTCTGGGATCTTTTATTTCAGCTCATGAAATATGGGACCAACACTTTACATGTTGCGTTTATATTTTTGTTCAGTATAGTTAGGGTATAATGATACATTTACTGGGAAATTTAAGAAACAGGCTTTGATATTGTTGCACAATTACTAATTATCCCTTTAGGATGTACATACAGTCTGTGTCAAATGAATAAAAACATTTGCATATATTTAACATGTAACAGGAGGAACTAGGGCCATGTTCAAATACTATTCAAATGCATCCTTCCTTCCTTCCTTCCTCCCTTCCTTGAGGTTTTGGAATGGGGCCTAGTAGACCCTACAAACCCTTCACTGAGACTCACAAGGGTGTAAACATTACCAGTCCAGCTGCAATGCAAACGGTCATTGTGTAAGAGCGTCTGAGTTGTGTCTGAACTTCTCTCGACCTCGTCCTCTATCTCTCGTGCATCTGCGCCACACAAAATGGATCATCGTGTTTATTCTGCTCCACTTCCTCATTAAATAATGACTCATTTACATTTTGTATTGTTATCTTGTTGCTTTGGATCTGATCCTGGATCTCCAGTGTGGAGTTAGCCTATACAGTAAGCCATTAGACTATTTACTAGGTGTGTTACTGCTGTTGCATACGCTGTGGCTAGTCTCATTAGGAAGTGATGGAAAGATTCATTCTATAAATTATTTTTAAAGAAAAAATTGGAATTAGCTCCATTTTAGGAAAAGTGGCTATTTTTATGGTGATGACAGGCCAATTTAAGCCCAGTCAAGCAACAGTAGACTAAATATTTTAGTGATCTTTTTACAGTTGGGATTTATGGATTCTCTGTTACTTCTTGAGGAAGGTTTATCTGTGTGAACGACATTCATTTCACTCACAAGCCAAACCCCTCAGTCATAAAAACATTCCCCACAACAACATAGCCGTAAATCCTGGGGTAGTTTTGGAGTGTGATGTTCACCGCTTAGGGAACCGCTCGGTGCCAATGACCCTCAGTCTGACCACATGGGTTCTCTGTGCGTTCCAATCGCCTGAGCGGCCCAGCCAGAGAGTGAGACCTTCTCCAGCTGGAGAAACTTAAGACTCCCTCCTCCACAACACACACACAATACTGTAGCCTACAAGTACAACTGTGTTGGGATGAACAGTGAATCGGTGTAGGGAGTTAGGTAAATGTTGAACTTTCAACTGCATTGAGGGAAAGTTGTCTTAAATACCACATTATTAAATAAATACAATTAAATAAAAGACCCCTTTCTTCCATTTTGAGAAAACAACAAACTGAAACTAACTTGGTTGCTTGCTACCCACCAAACAGCAATGATAGAAAAAGTATAGATGTTGATGCGGTTTGACAGTTTATGCCCCTATGAACAAGAGACATGTCTAAAACATTTTTGTGTGTCAGCCCCATGGCGACACAATGAATAACACATGAAGGTGAAAGTCGTTTGCTATCTTTCTTCGAGAGAGAGAGAGAATATGGCCACTTCTTCCTGACCTACATTCAGGCCTCGGCGCACATTTTTTGTCTCTCTCTTCCTTTAAAAATGTTTTATATAATTCCCTCTCTTTCTTCTCGGATGCAGATACTGAGTCTCTGGCCAGACATGTCACACACACCCACCCACCCAAGGGGGCTTGGCAATGGCTCATTTGTTGCTATTGTTGCTATTGTTGTGGTTGGCGTGGTGATGCATTATTTTAAGCCAGGCTCGTATGATTTGTTTGTTTACACACCGCCGGGGCATCGACTCTGTCGAGGGAGCAGGAATCAATCTTCGTTGTGCCGGTCAGAGGGCCGGGAGGGGATGGGGTCAATGGGTCTCTAAGCGAGAGAGCAAAAACAGTAGGGTGGGGGCTGTGTGTCACTTCCTGGACACGTCACGCTCTTTGCCAGGGTGCAGGGTGGGGCAGCGGGTCGATGGGCTGTTTGGATCTTGGCAGACCTGGCAATGCAGGCAGGGCTCTTAATTGATTGATTGCCCCCAGGTGTATGGAGGAAGTGAGGAAAAGAGGGAGGGATGGAGGAAGAGACAGATGCTGTGATGTAGGAGCTTGCTCAGGTCATTAAAGAGGTGGAGGAAGAGACAGATGCTGTGGTGTAGGAGCTTGCTCAGGTCATTAAAGAGATGGAGGAAGAGACAGATGCTGTGGTGTAGGAGCTTGCTCAGGTCATTAAAGCCCACACGTCGGTGTAGAACTGTAAACAGTCATCATTCATGAGTACTACAAGCTTTCACACATCCGCCCCCAGGTCCAATACAACGTCCATCATGTCTATAACAGTGTAATTCAGCATAACTCTCTCCCTCGGTCTTTCCAGGAAGGTCATTCTTCTGAGGGCTCCTTCACCTACAGTGAGAAGCTCACGGAGTCACACTCATTCGATTTTGTCCATTGTTGTTTCTTCATGCTCAGCTAGAGGGCATCTTCCTCAATAGACACCATTGGCTTTCAGTGTTGTTTGGTCCCATCTTGTCCCCTATGGCGCCTACAAAACTGACATTACATCAGTGTCTATAGGGCCTCTAGGGACAACTTCATCCTATTCTTCCCCTATAAGCTGAATCGTATACATCTTCGTTACTATTCAGAGACACAGCCACAGGCCTCAGCAGTGTTGTCCAGCAGGTGGTCCCTTTGAACCGGGTTAGGGATTCATCACCTTCCGACCAGGAAGAGAGTGGATAGAACAAAGCTGAGCTCTGCATGCTATCAATAACTATGGCTGGGGAAATAACAGAGGGTGGGAGGGTTCACCTAGATTGATAATAGATGTGTCCTCCATTGGAAAGTCAAGTAGATGTAATACTTGTTGTGTGTTTGCATTCATGCAGTGCTAAATGCGCAATCACAATAGAAATGTTAACACAAAAACCACTTAATGTCAAACTGTTTATTAAACAATAATACTAGAAGGGGTACCGGTGCCCCCTGTACATAGCCTCGGTATTGTTATTTTATTGTATTACTTCTTTTTATTTTATACTTTAGTTTATTTAGTAAATATTTTTTTGTTGGTTAAGGGCTTGTAAGTAAACATTTCACGGTAAGGTCTACACCTGTTGTATTCGGATTTGATTTGATTGTGATTTTAGCAAGGTTGTGATGCGGTCACAGGTACGAGGCGCTAGCCGAACCAACGATAGCTAAAGTAGAAAAGAGACCAGCACTCAGGCTGACCTACAAATCAACAGTAATTTTTAGAACACAACTGACATACAGGTAGATGTCTGTGGAGAGACTGCACCGAGAGCACTCTGCAGTAGACACATCTCCTGACCCCATGGTGATCCCTGGGTCGGCCCTCTACTGTCTCCATGTGACCTTTGAGCCACAGGGTTACGACCCCAGGGGGTACAGGAACACAGGCGGGAACACAGAGAGCAACACACAGGACACCCCCTGAACACTACCCAATAAATAATTCATGGCCCTGACATTTACAGTTTTAAGCCCATTTGTCATTCCTTGTGGCCTGTTTTTGTGAAGTAATAAAGACAATAGGATGTTTATATTTGAGATGTTATATTTGAGATGTGCAAACCACGAAAGATGTGCTCCACGAAACAAAAAGGTACTGTATCTAACCAGATTTAGGTCTGAAAAGTCCAATGTGTGGAATAAATGACAACCAAGTATGTACGAATGACTTTGTAGTTACAGGTGTTTGTGTACCATCGTACTACGGCATTAATAAAAACAAGTCAAATAAAAATAAAGCAACGGTCTAAACCGAATCGAGCGTTCAATTTGAGTTCTTCATTTTCTTGAGTGGTCTGGTGGAAGGTCGGAGGTCGTCGGCTCCATGGGCGAAGGCACACTCCTCAGCCGGCAGGGGGCATCCGTGGGGGTGGTGGGCATGGAACCAGCATGCCCGGGTCTTCAGGGCACCAGAGAGTAGGGGCTTCTGCTTAGCATCAGCCCTGGTACCTTGCAGCCCTCTGGGTCTCTGGGTCTGTACCCACCAGTTCCGGATATGGACCATACCGCCTTCCACTGGAAGGAAGAGAGGAAAGGAGAGAGAGAGAGGAGGGGGGTTTAATACAAACCTTTTTTGATTCATAATAGGTCTAGGCCAGTTGCAAGAGTTTTTTATTTTTATTTTATTATTTTTTTTGGGGGGGGGGTAGATCAGCTTAATATTGCAGATAGATTGTATCTTCCATCAATGTAATTGTCTGCATCACTTCCAATCCCCCATGTTTTTTATATATATACTCACCTTTATTACTTTTCAACCCCACCATCCTTTCCCTACTTGGGGTAAATTAGTGAACAACAATGCTTAGGCCTCTACTTCCAGCTTATACTTACTATCTACATTTTATGGACACAGTCAATTTTACAATAATTATATTTTATTTGTTTTTGCTCCTGAACTACTTCTACTCTCAACCTCTCCGATCATTTTCATGATGTCCATCCGGTTTGCTTCTATATGCCATATCTTTCTACAGTTGCAAGAGTTAAGGCAAGCTTTAAGAGAGACTGCCAAATGGCAATTCCTTCAAGCTGAGAGTGGGGAAGATTCCATCTACTTTTTCAAGCATTCTTATCTGAATATGTGGCATTCCAATAATCCCTGGATTGCTTCAGTATGATTAATGTAGGTATACCCAGTGCCAGAACCATTGACATAGAGTGCAGCAAACCTGAGAATTTTGGGAATGTTACCAGAATTGTTTTACCCTAATCCAGACATTCCTCTCAACAAAGCTTGAGCTCCAAATGGCTCTAACCAGAAATTAAATGGATATACACTACCGGTCAAAAGTTTTAGAACACCTACTCATTCAAGGGTTTTTCTTTATTTTTACTATTTTCTACATTGTAAAATAATAGTGAAGACATAAAAACTATGAAATAACACATATGGAATCATGTAGTAACCAAAAAAGTGTTAAACAAATCAAAATAGATGTTATATTTGAGATTCTTCAAATAGCCACCCTTTGCCTTGATGACAGCTTTGCACACTCTTGGCATTCTCTCAAACAGCTTCACCTGAAATGCTTTTCCAACAGTCTTGAAGGAGTTCCCACATATGCTGAGCACGTGAAGAGGGCACGACAAACCTATTCCCCCTAAGGAGACTGAAAAGATTTGGCATGGGTCCTCAGATCCTCAAAAGGTTCTACAGCTGCACCATCGAGAGCATCCTGACTGGTTGCATCACTGCCTGGTATGGCAACTGCTCGGCCTCCGACCCCAAGGCACTGCAGAGGTAGTGCGTACGGCCCAGTACATCCTGGGGCCAAACTTCCTGCCATCCAGGACCTCTATACCAGGGGGTGTCAGAGGAAGGCCCTAAGGCACCCTAGGCATGGACTGTTCTCTCTGCTACCGCACGGCAAGCAGTACCGGAGCGCCAAGTCTAGGTCCAAGAGGCTTCTAAACAGCTTCTACCCCCAAGCCATAAGACTCCTGAACATCTAATCAAATGGCTACCCGGACTATTTGCACTGCCCCCCTCTTTTACGCTGCTGCTACTCTCTGTTTATTATCTATGCATTGTCACTTTAATAACTCTACCTACATGTACATATTACCTCAATTACCTTGACTAACCGGTGCCCCCGCACATTGACTCGGTACCGGTACCCCCTGTATATAGCCTCGCTATTGTTATTTTTACTGCTGGTCTTTAATCATTTGTTACTTTTATTTCGTATTATTTTATTTTTTATTTTTTTGTGTGATTTTTGGGGGTATTTTTTCTTAAAACTGCATTGTTGGTTAAGGGCTTGTAAGTAAGCATTTCACTGTAAGGTCTACACTTGTTGTATTCGGCGCATGTAACGAATAACATTTGATTTGATTTGTTGGCTGCTTTTCCTTCACTCTGCAGTCCGACTCATCCCAAACCATCTCAATTTGGTTGAGGTCGGGGGATTGTGGAGGCCAGGTCATCTGATGCAGCACTCCATCACTCTCCTTCTTGGTAAAATAGCCCTTACACAGCCTGAAGGTGTGTTGGGTCATTGTCCTATTGAAAAACAAATGATAGTCCCACTAAGACCACACCAGATGGGTTGGCGTATCGCTGCAGAATGCTGTGGTAGCCATGCTGGTAAGTGTGCCTTGAATTCTAAATAAATCACTGATAGTGTCACCAGCAAAGCACCCCCACACCATAACACCTCCTCCTCCATGCTTTACGGTGGGAAACACACATGCAGTTGGAACACACATGCAGTTCATCAGACCAAAGGACAAATATTCACCGGTCTAATGTCCATTGCTCGTGTTCTTGGCCCAAGCAAGTCTCTTCTTATTATTGGTGTCCTTTAGTAGTGGTTTCTTTGCAGCAATTCGACCATGAAGGCCTGATTCACACAGTCTCCTCTGAACAGTTGATGTTGAGATGTGTCTGTTACTTGAACTCTGTGAAGCATTTATTTGGGCTGCAATTTCTGAGGCTGGTAACTCTAATGAACTTATCCTCTGCAGCAGAGGTAACTCTGGGCCTTCCATTCCTGTGGCGGTCCAGTTTCATCATAGCGCTTGATGTTTTTTGCGAGTGCACTTGAAGAATCTTTAAAAGTTCTTGAAATGTTCCGTATTGACTGACCTTCATGTCTTAAAGTAATGATGGATTGTCATTTATCTTTGCTTATTTGAGCTGTTCTTGCCATAATATGGACTTGGTCTATCTTCTGTATAGGAAAGAAATTCCACAAATTAACTTTTAAGAAGGCACACCTGTTAATTGAAATGCATTCCAGGTGAATACCTCATGAAGCTGGTTGAGTGAATGCCAAGAGTGTGCAAAATTGTCATCAAGGCAAAGGGTGGCTATTTGAAGAATCTCAAATATAAAATATATTTTGATTTGTTTAACACTTTATTGGTTACTACATGATTCCATGTGTGTTATTTCATAGTTTTGATGTCTTCACTATTATTCTACAATGTAGAAAATAGTAAAAATAAAGAAAAACCCTTGAATGAGTAGGTGTTCTAAAACTTTTGACCGGTAGTATATATCCATTTAATTTCTTGTAATAGCCATTTGGAGCTCAAGCTTTGTTGAGAAGAATGTCTGGATTAGGGTTAAAAAATTATTGTAACATTCCCAAAATTCTCAGGTTTTCCTGAAGTTTTGGTGGGAGGATTCTGGATTTCCTGCGTATTCCCACCCGATTCCAGGAATCTTCCAACCGGGATTCCTGAAAAACCTGGGAAAGTTATCATTTTTCAACACTAGTCTGGATGCTGAGTTTGTACTGCACGTACCTCTGAAGACCTGGTGGTTGTTCTTGAGCAGGGTCTACAGACCTCCACAGAGTCTCCTGCTCCAACAGCTCAGCTACCTTGCTCCCTGACAGACTGCCTGAAGAGCAGAGCGTGAGGAGGAGTGCATTTGGAATGAAAAAGGAGAGGAAGGTGGTTAAGGGTTCAAGAATGGAGTAGGAGGAGAAGGATGAACTGTTGAGGTTAGGAGTGACTGGAGAGCCTTTTGGGATGGCACAGGCTTGTTTCCCAAATGGCACCCTATTTCTTATATAGTGCACTACTTTTGACCAAAATGGGTCACTGGTCAAAAGTAGTGCACTACAAAGGGAATACGGAGAGATAATTAGAGCCTCAAAAAAGAACTTGTTCTCTTAGACATTTCATCTCAGGTGTCAGACAGTCAGAGCTGTGAAGTCAATTAAACTCAGTCCAACATGCTGTCATAAGAGAACATTTCGCCACCTCAGTTCCCCAGTGTCATTTCAGATACCAACGAGTTAGGAGAGAGGGAGATATTAGAATTAACCCATTCCCCCAGGCTGCCTTAGATAATGGTTATGCATGGCTAAAAACTCTTTCAGTGTTTCCACGATATTTGTAAGCCAAGATATGAATTCCCAGTGGAGTTCACTGAAGAGCAGCTAGCCAACCTTTAAGTTCCATTTCATGGACATTAAGGTATTTCTGGATTTGCTTTCCCTTCTCCATGGAGAATTCAATCTGTTTTGACCTTTGGTTCATATAAATGACAATCTCATCTTCTCTCTTTGGCATACGTGAGTGCAGTTCCACCTTAGGTTCCCCCATGTTGTTGTTGTTTTTTACATCATTATAGTTATATAGACGACAGTTGCGAGGATAGCCCATGTGTATATTATATCAGACCCAGTTGTCTGGACAGTGGGCACCCCATTGTGACTTCCCTGCTGTGGCAAAGCTTTTACCCTCTTACCAACAAATGACAGTGCAATACTTGTCAATCAATCACCAAGGGCCCTCCACTCTAGATGATCAACTTCAAAACTGTTCTGTTGATTTTGTATAAAAAGGTGTTAAACATGGCCTACTTAGCTTACATAGAGATTATTGTTACAGTACTGTACCACATTATGCAACATATTCAAGACACTCCACTTTTGTTTTGTTTGCAACTAGGGATAGTATGCCAAGGTACGTGTGAACAGTGGGCAGCTGGCAGCAGGTTGGCATTTATTGTCAGGAATCTTACCCTGGAGGCAGCGCTGCAAAGTGGTCACCAGCTGGCACAGCCACAAATTCATAAAATCTGATTTTAAACCTAACCTTAACCACACTGCTAACCCTAACCTTTATGATATAGACAATTCTGACTTTGCATCTGGCCCATTTAGCGGAAATCGCTCAGTTCTGCCTCCAGGGCAAGATTCAGGACAAACGTCAACCTGCAGGGGCCCGGGGCCTTAATATAACATCAATACAACGTTTACAGCTGCCCTTTAGAGACCATAGCCTACACTGCTAATTGAGATGAATGGGTTAACTGGGGCTATTGACAATGTGGAATTAGTCTGGACCTGGACTGGACTCCTAGACGGTTATAAATGGATTGTCCATAGATACTGTGTTTGTGTACTGCTGTGAGCACAAGGTTGATTACACGTTAGCATTTATTTACTGAATAAGAGGAAACAGAGATACTCTATTATTTTTTTTGCCTCTGTTTTAGCCTGTATACTAAAATAGTGAAAACTAAGCAGAACTGCCATCCAAAAATACAATACAAAAATGTCACAATACCTGTAAAAATGTAGGCACAAAACCTTTCATCCGACCATACAGTGTTTGATTACAATTAGTAGGCTAGTCGACTAGAAGAATGAATTACACAGTATGAGATTGTGGAAATTATTGCATCTTATGGTTCTTGTGTTCCTTTCAAACTTGCATGAGGCGATTGTTTAGCTTGTCCATTGTTTGTCACATCTATTGAGAGAGATACAGTGAAACTCAGGAGCTAGCAGCACCATAAGTGAACTGGTAGAAATACCTCAACACAAATACAGTCATGTATAAAAGATTAATCAGAATGCATTATTCATCCATTCATCTCCATCTTGGGTTACAGGTGCTCTGTCTGCTCTCTAATTCCAGTCCTGACAGAGATTATTCTGTTTTAATCAGAGTAGACTTCATCTCCTTATCCCATCTATCGTACATTGGGTGCAGGTGTGTGTGTGTGTAGGATGAGGGGAAGGGATAATCCGGAGGGGGTTGATAAAGGAGAGATGGGGGCGGTGTGTGTGTGTGTGTGATACAGGATGTAGCTGGCAGAGGATGAAACACTGACAGGGTTCAAAGCAGGGTCGCACTGAGCCACCAGGGGCCTTCCTATTCCTGAGAGAGAGAGAGATAGACATGGAGACATACAGGCTGAGGTAGGGGTTGAAGTTAAAGACATAAAGGACCTATCATGACCTTAACATTGCTGCACACACCCCATCATCCTGAATTCCACTGGGTCAACTATACACCATGTGGTGCAGTGTACATAAACCCAATGCACTCCATTATAGTAATGAACCACAGAGCAGATATGTAGTTTTTGCTCTTTATTCCTAAACCTAATATGACCTCAATTACAGCTCCTGTTTTGAAGGAGAGATTACTCTGTGATTTGATTGACAGCTGGTAGATCCTCGACTTTCCCACCAGACACACCTGTAGAGTAAGGGGTTAAATTAAAACAATGTGAGTGGCTTATGTTAACCTGTACTGTGTGTTGTTTTTATTTATTTGTAATTTAGCAGACGCTCTTATCCAGAGCAACTTACAGTAGTGAGTGCATACATTTTCATACTTTTTCCCCTTGAGAATCGAACCCACAACCCTGGCGTTGCAAGCATCATGCTCTACCAACTGAGCCACACGGGACCGTGTGTTCAAGTGTCGTTGTTAGCATTAGCATACCCGCTTTGTGGAGTGGATTCTCAGGCAGTCCTCCTCTGTGTTGAACCCACAGGCTGTGCTGATCTCAGAGATGAAGTCTGGTACTTCTGAAACTGTCTCCGCTGGTACTTCCCATAGAAGTCAAAGAAACAGCAGGGCAGGACAAAGTACCGGCAGGAGGATGACTTAACGTGGGAGGAAAGTGACAGAAATTACACATCAAAACCATCCTTTATTTCTCTGGTTGAGTCTTATTAAAAAAGAAAGCTCTTTTCAAGGAGAACCCTGGCCAAGCAGAGGTAGCAGGCATCATAGAGGTGAGCATGTACTGTAGGAACAACTGATTTAAGTACAACTGACTCAAAGTTGGGTGTAAAAGAAACGAGGACAATTTAAAGCCTATGGAGCTATGAGGCATCATGAAGTATTGTTGCAGCATTCAAACCAGAGCAAGAGACTAACTTCAAGAGCCAAGCTCAACATCGCCATCAGGTGGCCGCCGCTTCAAACATCCCTTCACACATCAACACACCTCCATTCTCCCTCTCCCCAAACCAACCCAACTCATGAAAATAATATTATTTCAAATTCAATAGATCAGCTGCCACTTGAGGCAGCTAAACCAAATTGTGTCTGCTGATGACTTGCCTGGCCGCTATAACGGGGATCCACGGCGTAAGCTCGTCGGAGTGGTTTCCAATCAGCCAGTCTGTGCCTGGAATAGAACCCCCCACACACACACACCCCCCCAAAAAGCACAGGAGACTTCTTTAGATCAGAGAGACGCATCGCCGACCGTAATTCGATTTTTGAATCATTCATTTTTAAAATTACAAATGACTTGTGACACCCCCCAGCCGCTCTCTGTCACGAAAGAACAACTCTGTTGCCAACTTTTAATATTGAAGGAGGATAACATCTTGATATTGTTATCCCAGCTCATTTAGTGTCTGGGTGGGTATAAGGAAGGGTGATCTGAAATACTGAGTCAGATGAGGTTACAAATTCAATATATGTACAGTACCAGTCAAAAGTTTGGACACACCTACTCATTCCAGTGTTTTTCTTTATTTTTACTATTTTCTACATTGCAGAATAATAGAGAAGACATCAAAACTATTAAATAACATATATGGAATCATGTAGTAACCAAAAAAGTGTTAAACAAATCAAAATATATTTTATATTTGAGATTCTTCAAAGTAGCCACCCTTTGCCTTGATGACAGCTTTGTACACTCTTGGTATTCTCTCAACCAGCTTCACCTGGAATGCTTTTCCAACAGTCTTGAAGGAGTTCCCACATATGCTGAGCACTTGTTGGCTGCTTTTCCTTCACTCTGTGGTCCAACTCATCCCAAACCATCTCAATTGGGTTGAGATTGTGGAGGCCAGGTCATCTGATGCAGCACTCCATCACTCTCCTTCTTGGTTAAATAGCTCTTACACAGTACAAATCTCAAATTTGGACTCATCAGACCAAAGGACAAATTTCCACCGGTCTAACATCCATTGCTCGTGTTTCTTGGCCCAAGCAAGTCTCTTCTTCTTCTTATTTGTGTACTTTGGTAATGGTTTCTTTGCAGCAATTCAAGCATGAAGCCCTGATTCACGCAGTCTCCTCTGAACAGTTGATGTTGAGATGTGTCTGTTACTTGAACTCTTTGATGCATTTATTTGGGCTGCAATCTGAGATGCAGTTAACTCTAATGAACTTATCCTCTGCAGCAGAGGTAACTCTGGGTCTTCCTTTCCTGTGGCGGTACTCATGAGAGCCAATTTCATCATAGCGCTTGATGGTTATTGCGACTGAACTTGAAGAAACTTTAAAAGTTCTTGACATTTTATGGAATGAAGTAATGATGGACTGTAGTTTCTCTTTGCTTATTTGGTATTTTACCAAATATGTCTATCTTCTGTTTACCCCTATCCCATCACCATGTTCTAGTCTAGACACCATCATATCCCATCACCATGTTCTAGTCTTGACACCATCATATCCCAATACCATGTTCTAGTCTTGACACCATCATATCCCATCACCATGTTCTAGCCTAGACACCATCATATCCCATCACCATGTTCTAGTCTAGACACCATCATATCCCATCACCATGTTCTAGCCTAGACACCATCGTATCCCATCACCATGTTCTAGTCTAGACACCGTCATATCCCATCACCATGTTATAGCCTAGACACCATCATATCCCATCACCATGTTCTGGTCTAGACACCATCATATCCCATCACCATGTTCTAGCCTAGACACCATCATATCCCAATACCATGTTCTAGTCTTGACACCATCATATCCCATCACCATGTTCTAGCCTAGACACCATCATATCCCATCACCATGTTCTAGTCAAGACACCATCGTATCCCATCACCATGTTCTAGCCTAGACACCATCATATCCCATCACCATGTTCTAGTCTAGACACCATTGTATCACATCACCATGTTATAGCCTAGACACCATCATATCCCATCACCATGTTCTAGCCTAGACACCATCATATCCCATCAACATGTTCAAGCCTAGACACCATCATATCACATCACCATGTTCTAGTAACGACAACATCATATCCCATCACCATGTTCTAGCCTAGACACCCATCATATTCCATCACCATGTTCTAGTCTAGACACCATCATATCCCAATACCATGTTCTAGTCTTGACACCATCATATCCCATCACCATGTTCTAGCCTAGACACCCATTATATCCCATCACCATGTTCTAGTCTAGACACCATCATATCCCAATACCATGTTCTAGTCTTGACACCATCATATCCCATCACCATGTTCTAGCCTAGACACCATCATATCCCATCACCATGTTCTAGCCTAGACACAGTCATATCCCATCACCATGTTCTAGCCTAGACACAGTCATATCCCATCACCATGTTCTAGCCTAGACACCATCATATCCCATCACCATGTTCTAGCCTAGACACAGTCATATCCCATCACCATGTTCTAGTCTAGACACCATTGTATCACATCACCATGTTATAGCCTAGACACCATCATATCCCATCACCATGTTCTAGTCTAGACACCATTGTATCACATCACCATGTTATAGCCTAGACACCATCATATCCCATCACCATGTTCTAGCCTAGACACCATCATATCCCATCAACATGTTCAAGCCTAGACACCATCATATCACATCACCATGTTCTAGTAACGACAACATCATATCCCATCACCATGTTCTAGCCTAGACACCCATCATATTCCATCACCATGTTCTAGTCTAGACACCATCATATCCCAATACCATGTTCTAGTCTTGACACCATTATATCCCATCACAATATTCTAGTCTAGACACCATCATATCCCATCACCATGTTCTAGTCTAGACATCATCATATCCCATCACCATGTTCTAGTCTAGACACAGTCATATCCCATCACCATGTTCTAGCCTAGACACCATCATATCCCATCACCATGTTCTAGTCGAGTCCCTAGCTAAACAAGCTAAACATTCGCCTCATGCAAGTTTGAAAGGAACACAAGAACCATAAGATGCAATCATTTCCACAATCTCATACTGCGTCATTCATTATTCTAGTCGACTAGCCTACTAATTGTAATCAAACACTGTATGGTCGGATGAAAGGTTTTGTGCCTACATTTTTACAGGTATTGTGACATTTTTGTATTGTATTTTTAGATGGCAGTTCTGCTTAGTATTCACTATTTTAGTATACAGGCTAAAACAGAGGCAAAAAAAATAATAGAGTATCTCTGTTTCCTCTTATTCAGTAAATAAATGCTAACGTGTAATCAACCTTGTGCTCACAGCAGTACACAAACACAGTATCTATGGACAATCCATTTATATCCGTCTAGGAGTCCAGTCCAGGTCCAGACTAATTCCACATTGTCAATAGCCCCAGTTAACCCATTCATCTCAATTAGCAGTGTAGGCTATGGTCTCTAAAGGGCAGCTGTAAACGTTGTATTGATGTTATATTAAGGCCCCGGGCCCCCGCAGGTTGACGTTTGTCCTGAATCTTGCCCTGGAGGCAGAACTGAGCGATTTCCGCTAAATGGGCCAGATGCAAAGTCAGAATTGTCTGTATCATAAAGGTTAGGGTTAGCAGTGTGGTTAAGGTTAGGTTTAAAATCAGATTTTATGAATTTGTGGCTATGCCAACTGGTGACCCCTTTTCAGAGCTGCCTCCAGGGTAAGATTCCTGACAATAAATGCCAACCTGCTGCCAGCTGCCCACTGTTCACACGTACCTTGGCATACTATCCCTAGTTGCAAACAAAACAAAAGTGGAGTGTCTTGAATATGTTGCATAATGTGGTACAGTACTGTAACAACAATCTCTATGTAAGCTAAGTAGGCCATGTTTAACACCTTTTTATACAAAATCAACAGAACAGTTTTGAAGTTGATAATCTAGAGTGGAGGGCCCTTGGTGATTGATTGACAAGTATTGCACTGTCAATGCAAATATCACGGTACAGCTATATGGACACTCAATCATTACGCTATTTTTTATTGGTAAATTTACAAACATATATAATGATAAATAGACTTGAAACTTGTATCTCATTATGGTGTATGGTGAAATAAGTATAGCCAGTTATAATTGTAATGGCTTAGCTGATAATAACAAAAGAAGAACAATATTTACATGGCTCAAAGAGAAGGAATATAATATCTATTGTATACAGGAAACTCATTCATCAATTCGAGATGAAGTAGCGTGGAAAAAAGAATGGGGGGGGGGAAATATACTTCTCCCATGGGCAAAGAAATTAAAAAGGGGTGATGATAATAAATTAATAGTAATTTCGATCCGAATGTGCAAATTGTCCAAATAGATACGCAAGGTAGATGGATTATTTTAAATATGGTATTGGACAATAAACAGATATGGCTCATTAACCTTTACGGACCAAATAATGATGATCCACAATTCTTTGACAATATATATAATAAATTATCAAGCCTGCAAGCAACTCAAGACAATATTATTATGGTGGGGGATTATAATACTGTTTTAAATAGCTCAATGGACCGAAAAGGAAATCACACCACAAACAATCACCCACATGCTCTTAAGGAAATTGTGAATGTCATGGATACATTAGAACTAGTAGATATATGGAGGCTTAAATATGCTGATCTAGTGAGATATACATGGCGGAGACTGAATCAAGCTAGTCGTCTTGACTTCTTTCTTATCTCATTCTCGTTGGCACCAAAAGTAAAAAAAAGTGTTGATAGGGGACAGAATGCGGTCGGACCATCATATAATAGGCATATACATTACTCTGACTGAATTTCCACGTGGGCGAGGATATTGGAAATTTAATCAAAGCCTATTAGATGATAATTTATTTATAATTAGAACAAAGGAATTTATAACTGACTTTTTCCAACATAACTTAGGTACAGCGAATCCCCTTATTGTATGGGACACCTTTAAATGTGCCTTTAGAGGCCATGCAATTCAGTACTCATCTCGAAAACAAAAGCAATTTAGGTCAAAAGAGTTTATACTAAGAAAGGAAATAGAAAGTCTAACAGAACAGATAGATGGCAATAAAAACTGTAACAGAGGCTCAGAATAAATTAGAGGAAAAACAAAAAGAAATGGAAAAACTTATTCAAGAAAGATCAAGTGTAATATATTATAAAAATAAAGCAAACTGGATGGAATATGGGGAAAAATGCACAAAATTATTTTTTAATCTTCAACATAGGAATGCTACCAAAAAGAACTTAATGAAACTGGTTACAATTGACGGAGTCACCCATAATTCACCTAATGATATTTTGAAGGAAGAAACAAAGTATTTTAAGCATATGTTTTCTTTTCAGTCGCCTCCATCTCCTCTAACTGAAGCTAATTGTAGAGATTTTTTTCCTATTGATAATGTCAAATTAACAGCCACACAGAAAGACTCATGTGAAGGTGAAATTACAGAGGAGGAACTTCTGGATGCAATTAAAGACTTTAAGTCCGGGGAAAACTCCAGGGTTGGATGGCATACCAATCGAGGTATACCAAACCTTTTTTGAAATACTAAGAGGACCGTTATTAGCATGTTTTAACCACTCCTATGTAAATGGTAGATTATCTGACACTCAAGAAGAAGGTCTGATCTCATTATTACTGAAACAGGATACAAGTGGAAAATATAAAGATCCAGTCCATTTACAAAATTGGAGGCCCCTTACACTTCAGTGTTGTGATGCAAAAATCCTAGCAAAATGTATAGCGCATAGAATTAAAAAGGTATTGTCGGATATTATTCATTCTAATCAGACAGGTTTTTTACATGGAAGATACATTGGAGACAATATAAGGCAAGTATTGGAAACAATAGAACACTATGGAAAATATGGGGAAACCAGGCCTGCTATTCATAGCAGACTTCGAAAAAGGCATTTGATAAAGTTCGACTGGAATTCATATATAAATGCCTGGAGCATTTCAATTTTGGAGAATCTCTTATAAAATGGGTCAAAATCATGTATAGTAACCCTAGGTGTAAAATAGTAAATAATGGCTATTTCTCAGAAAGTTTCAAACTGTCAAGAGGAGTGAAACAAGGTTGTCCACTATCGGCATATCTATTTATTGTGGCCATCGAGATGTTAGCTATTAAAATCAGATCCAATAATAATATCAGAGGATTAGAAATACAGGGCTTAAAAACAAAGGTGTCATTGTACGCAGATGATTCATGTTTTCTTTTAGATCCACAACTAGAATCCCTCCACAGCCTCATAGAGGATCTAGATACATTTTCTAACCTCTCTGGATTAAAACCAAATTATGACAAATGTACTATATTACGTATTGGATCACTAAAAAATACAATTTTTACATTACCATGTAGTTTACCAATAAAATGGTCTGATGGTGATGTGGATATACTCGAATACATATCCCAAAGGAAATAAATGATCTCACTTCAATACATTTTAATAGAAAGTTAGCAAAAATAGATAAGATCTTACTACCATGGAAAGGAAAATACCTGTCAATTTGTGGAAAAATCACCCTGATTAACTCTTTAGTATTATCCCAGTTTACCTATTTGCTTATGGTCTTGCCTACGCCTAGCAAACAGTTTTTTAAATTATATGAGAAAAAATATTCAATTTTATTTGGAACGGCAAGCCAGACAAAATTAAAAGAGCATATTTATATAATGAATATGAATTCGGAGGACAGAAATTATTAAATATTAAAGCATTAGACCTATCACTAAAATCTTCAGTCATCCAAAAGTTATACTTAAATCCGAACTGGTTCTCAAGCAAATTAGTAAGATTGTCTCACCCACTGTTCAAGAAAGGCCTTTTTCCCTTTATTCAGATTACAACCTCTCACTTTCAGTTATTTGAAAAGGAAATAATCTCCCAAATGTCACTATTTCTAAAACAAGCCATAGAAAGTTGGTTGCAATTTCAATTTAATCCTCCAGAAACGACAGAACAAATAATGCAACAAATATTGTGGTTAAATTCAAATATACTAATTGACAAAAAACCTTTATTTATTGACAGAATGTTTAAAAAAGGTATACTCTTCGTAAATGATATCATCGGTAGGACTGGTGGAGTTATGTCGCACATGCAGCTAATAAAAACATATGGAAATGTCTGCTCTACCCAAAATTACAACCAAATAATTGCAGCCTTACCGCAAAAGTGGAAGAGGAAAGTTGAAGGGGGAGAAAGTAAGGAACTTGTCTGTCGGCCTTGCATTAAAGAACATAATTGGTTAAGGAAAACTGTGATAAATAAAAAAGTATATCAGTTTCACTTAAGGACCAAAGGATTGACAGCAGTCCCATATAGATTGCAAAATAGTTGGGAAGAGATCTTTGACGTACCGATCCCATGGCATAGTGTTTATGAACTGACACGCAAAACGACACCGGATTCAAAAATTAGAATCTTTCAATTTAAATTATTATATAAAATTCTTGCTACCAATAGAATGTTATTTATATGGGGGATACAATCTTCCCAGCTCTGCAGATTTTGCTGTGAAGAGATAGAATCATTAGATCATTTGTTTTGGTTCTGTCCATTTGTAGCTTGTTTTTGGACACAGGTCCAGGAATGGCTAAAGGATTGCAATATTTACCTGGAACTAACCTTGCAGATAGCATTACTGGGTGATCTGAAAAGTCATAGTCAATCAATCAATAATATAATAATACTTTTAGCAAAAATGTTTATTTTTAATTCACAATCTGTAGAAGCAATGAGAATAGAAAGGTTCAGAACTTTTGTAAAACATCACAGTATGGTTGAAATATATATGGCAAATAGAAATCCTATATGGATGGTGTTAAGAGATAGATGGGAGGTATTGAATAGAGTTGAAGGATGGGACTAATAACAAATAACAACAAATAATAACAAAGATAGCTAATAATGTAAGCATACTGTGTCCATAATAAGTATATAGGTTGTATGTTGGGAGCTTTTGGGAAAGAGCACAGTTAGAAAGATATGGCATTTAGAAGCAAACCGGATGGACATCATGAAAATGATCGGAGAGGTTGAGAGTAGAAGAAGTTCAGGAGCAAAAAAATAAATAAATATGTATGTGTATATATATATATATATATATATATATATATATATATATATATATATATATATATGTGTGTATATATATATATATATATATATATAGATATAGAATTATTGTAAAATTAACTCTGTCCATAAGGTGTAGATAGTAAGTATAGACCGGAAGTAGAGGCCTGGGCGTTGTTGTTCACTAATTTACTCCAAGTAGGGAAAGGATGGTGGGGTTGAAAAGTAATAAAGGGGAATATATATATATAAAAAATAAAAAAAAACATGGGGGATTGGAAGTGATGCAGACAATTACATTGATAGAAGATACAATCTATCTGCAATATTAAGCTGATCCATCCCCCCGAAAAAAATTTAAAAAAATAAAAATAAAAAAAAATAATTTAATTTTTATTTAAATACAAAAAAAAAAAAATGTATTGCACTGTCATTTGTTGGTAAGAGGGTAAAAGCTTTGCCACAGCAGGGAAGTCACAATGGGGTGCCCACTGTCCAGACAACTGGGTCTGATATAATAGACACATGGGCTATCCTCGCAACTGTCGTCTATATAACTATAATGATGTAAAAAAAAACAAAAAAAAACCATTGGGAACATAAGGTGGAACTGCACTCACGTATGCCAAAGAGAGAAGATGAGATTGTCATTTATATGAACCAAAGGTCAAAACAGATTGAATTCTCCATGGAGAAGGGAAAGCAAATCCAGAAATACCTTAATCTCCATGAAATGGAACTTAAAGGTTGGCTAGCTGCTCTGCTGTGAACTCCACTGGGAATTCCTATCTTGGCTTACAATAATTGTGCAAACACTGAAAGAGTTTTTGGCTATGCATACCGATTATCTAAGGCAGCCTGGGGGAATGGGTTAATTCTAATATCTCCCTCTCTCCTAACTCGTTGGTATCTGAAATGACGCTGGGGAACTGAGGTGGCGAAATGTTCTCTTATGACAGCATGTTGGACTGAGTTTAATTGACTTCACAGCTCTGACTGTCTGACATCTGAGATGAAATGTCTAAGAGAACAAGTTCTTTTTTGAGGCTCTAATTTAGCACAATAATAATAATAATAATATGCCATTTAGCAGACGCTTTTATCCTAAGCGACTTACAGTCATGCGTGCATAATTATAATTTTTTGTATGGGTGGTCCCGGGGATCGAACCCACTACCTTGGCGTTACATGCGCCGTGCTCTACCAGCTGAACTACAGAGGACCACAACTCCCTAATCTCTCAGGATGCGTCCCAAATGGCACCGTATTCCCTTTGTAGTGCACTACATTTGACCAGGGACCCATTTTGGCTTTGGTCAAAAGCAGTGCACTATGTAGGAAATAGGGTGTTGTATTGATGTTATATTAAGGCCCTAGGCCCTAATTGAAATCAAGGCTGGTCCGAACCGGACCAAAAAATGACATCTGTAGATGTTGAAATCAAGGCTAGGGCGGACTGACCAAATTTGAACTACTTTTCAACGTCCATGGACGTCCGGTGTCGGTTGGTGCTCAGTGGGTGAGGATGTTGGTTACAGTAAAGGGAAAGAGAGCAGCGTGTCTTCAGATGAAACATTCAAGGCATGCAGCAGGGGAAATGTAAAGCACAGCAGAGCACAGTGCCTAGCAACAGAACCCTGCAACCCCACGTGCAATTCCATGTGTATCTATGGGGGTTTGGACTTAGGCTTTATGGGACTGTCATATTATTTCATTTGAAAAGGTGAACGAAATAGTTAATATATTACCGTTATAATACCTACTGTACATATCATCTGAATTAATCTGGTATTCACAAATATTTCAAATAGTGCAATAGTTTTGGTTTCTTTGAAATAAAAAAAGGGAATTCAAAATATCCTCAAAGCCCTCAAAATGAAGTTGATCTAGGGGTCTATTACAGGTACTATGAGGCTCACGCAGGATATACCCCCTCTAAAGTAACTAGCACTAGCTGATCGAAGCTGAATAAAACCACTGACCTAAAACAGTGTTTCATATAGCCCTTCCTCACCTCTAGATGTGTTTGGGGGCCGTACATATTCCAGATCTTCCGTTTCCTCACATCGATGCCCTTTCCAGGGTGCTGAAACACAAGCAGGTATGACGATCAGTCCCTAATCACTTCATCAGCGGGCAGAACTGAACGTTGGGTACACTAACACACTATCCACCTACCCCGTGTAATTTCAATTACGGCTATCCAGCATTTTGATTAGACGTTAAATCACATCACTGATTGAATAGAACACTGGCATGAAATTGGCACAGATTTAGCCTGCGTCCCAAATGGCACCCTATTCCCTATACAGTGCACTATGGTCACTTCCAAGCCATCAACACCAGCATGTGAAGTTCATAGGAGCATGTCAAATAGGGTGTCAAATGGCTCGGGGGCGACAGGTAGCTTAGTGGTTAATAGTGTTGTGCCAGTAATCGAAAATTCGCTGGTTCTAATCCCCGAGCCGACTAGGTGAAAAATCTGTCGATGTGCCCTTGAGCAAGGCACTTAACCCTAATTGCTCCTGTAAGTCGCTCTGGATAAGAGCGTCTGCTAAATGACTAAAATGTAAATGAAAACTAAGAGTAAACCATTTTATTTATTACGGTATATATGCATTTTTCAACCATTTTCCATCCCAAAAAATCAGAATAAGCCAAGACTTTTATTTATTGTCAAAACGATGGAAAAGGTGTCTTCGACAACATCTACCAGAAAAAGTCTTAAAAGGTATTAGAAATACACCAACACACAATGTTGAAGTAAAGAACCCTGCCAACTAATATCAACACTTATATTTCGTTTTGCATAATTTTTTGCCTTTAAGAAACATTGCCTCGTGCCTTGAAATTCCATTAACAAAAATCCACTTATCTTTAAGATATTTTCTAATTTCTCTCCCTCATGAGGGAGGATAATGAAAGTTCACAGAAGTAACAAGTAAAGGTAGACCTATCAATTAGTTAGTGTTTTTACTGATATCAATTTTGTTTATGAATTATTAAGTGATTAAAACTCATCAACAGAATTTCAGAAGAATCGGTAACAGAGTTTCTGCAACTGAATTGGTTACAATGGGAAATCATAGTAGTCAGAAACCACAGTTGGGTTACCTGCTACTGTCCTCCCTTCCACTGGCATAACTGTTTTCTTCCTCTTTCTGGTGGTCAAAGCAAGAGTGCGAAAAGTCTGGACAACACCTCCCTCTCACTCTCTCTTTTCTCTCCAATTAATATCACATATCTCGGCTCCTACGGACACCTACCCATGAGCCCCCTCTCTTTCCATTTACTGTAACCAACATCCTCACCCACTGAGCACCAATCGACACCGGACATCCATGGACATTGAAACGTAGTTTAAATTTGGTCAGTCCGCACTGGCCTTGATTTCAACACGCACAGACGTCTGGACCGGTCTTAATTTGGCCCAAATATAGACTTCCATGACTGGTTCAGATTTGGTCCGGTCTGGACCAAATCTGAACCAATCATAGAGATCTATGTTTCACAAGGTTGGACAGCACAGTACAGTAGAGCACAGTACCGTAAAGAAAAGTAGAGTATAGTTCAGTACAGTATAGAGCTGAGCAATATGGACAAAAATCGATTTTGTGATAAATTGCCTAATTGATCCGATAACAATAAATAGAACAATACCTTTATAACATTAATCTGCACCACAGTTTTTATTTTATTATCCTTTAAACTACTACTATTGGTTTTATGGTTGTAGCCATCAATTGTCCCATTAACAATCACCCATATTAGTCAACTTATTTCATTTCAAACTTCCCATTTCTCTAGTATAGGCTACTTATCGTAATGAATGATACCAGCAAAATGCCTGCGATAAGTGATCGGTATGGTTGTTGTCGATCATTTTCGGTTTATCATCCCAGCTCTAGTACAGTACAGTACAGAAAAGGAAATTAGAGTATAGTTCAGTAAAAGTAGAGTATAGTTCAGTACAATACAGTCCTGTGCAGTAGAGTACAGTCGTGGTCAAAAGTTTTGAGAATGACACAAATACTAATTTTCACAAAGTCTGCTGCCTCAATTTTGATGATGGCAATTTGCATATACTCCAGAATGTCATGAAGAGTGATCAGATGAATTGCAATCAATTGCAAAGTCCCTCTTTGCCATGAAAATGAACTTAATCCCAAAAAAACATTTCCACTGCATTTCAGCCCTGCCACAAAAGGACCAGCTAACATCATGTCAGTGATTCTCTCGTTAACACAGGTGAGAGTACGAGGACAAGGCTGGAGATCACTCTGTCATGCTGATTGAGTTAGAATAACAGACAGCTTTAAAAGGAGGGTGGAGCTTGAAATCATTGTTCTTCCTCTGTTAACCATGGTTACCTGCAAGGAAACACATGCCGTCATCATTGCTTTGCACAAAAATGGCTTCACAGGCAAAGATATTGCTGCTAGTAAGATTGCACCTAAATCAACCATTTATCGGATCATCAAGAACATCAAGGAGAGAGGTTCAATTGTTGTGAAGAAGGCTTCAGGGCGCCCAAGAAAGTCCAGCAAGCGCCAGGACTATCTCCTAAAGTTGATTCAGCTGCGGGATCGGGGCACCACCAGTGCAGAGCTTGCTCAGGAATGGCAGCAGGTGTGAGAGCATCTGCACGCACAGTGAGGCGAAGACTTTTGGAGGATGGCCTGGTGTCAAGAAGGGCAGCAAAGAAGCCACTTCTCTCCAGGAAAAACATCAGGGACAGACTGATGTTCTGCAAAAGGTACAGGGATTGGACTGCTGAGGACTGGGGTAAAGTCATTTTCTCTGATGAATCCCCTTTCCGTTTGTTTGGGGCATCCGGAAAACACATTGTCCGGAGAAGACAAGGTGAGCGCTACCATCAGTCCTGTGTCATGCCAACAGTAAAGCATCCTGAGACCATTCATGTGTGGGTTTGCTTCTCAGCCAAAGGAGTGGGCTCACTCACAATTTTGCCTAAGAACACAGCCATGAATAAAGAATGGTACCAACACATCCTCCGAGAGCAACTTCTCCCAACCATCCAAGAACAGTTTGGTGACGACCAATGCCTTTTCTAGCATGATGGAGCACCTTGCCATAAGGCAAAAGTGATAACTAAGTGGCTCGGGGAACAAAACATCGACATTTTGGGTCCATGGCCAGGAAACTCCCCAGACCTTAATCCCATTGAGAACTTGTGGTCGATCCTCAAGAGGCGGGTGGACAACCAAAACCCCACAAATTCTGACAAACTCCAAGCATTGATTATGCAAGAATGGGCTGCCATCAGTCAGGATGTGGCCCAGAAGTTAATTGACAGCATGCCAGGGCGGATTGCAGAGGTCTTGAAAAAGAAGGGTCAACACTGCAAATATTGACTCTTTGCATAAACTTTATGTAATTGTCAATATAGATTTTTGACACTTATTGAATACTTGTTATTATACTTCAGTATACCATAGTAACATCTGACAAAAATATCTCATAACACTGAAGCAGCGAACTTTGTGAAGACCAATACTTGTGTCATTCTCAAAACTTTTGACCACGACTGTACAGTACACAGTAGAGCACACGAGTTGAGTACACTAAACTCTACTTTACTCTACTTTACTCTACTGTGCTGTACTTTGATGTACTGTACTCTACTGTGCTGTACTTTGATGTCAGAACTTGTGAAACATAGGCGTCTATGATTGGTTCAGATTCGGTTCGGTGCGGACCAACCAAATTCGGTCTTGTTTGGTGGAGAAGCTCATTAAAATAATAGTGTGTAGGATATTACCCAATTATGCAAAGGAGGACATAGAATATTTCTACCTTTGAGTTCCTATTTAGGATATATCACCATGAAGAGCATGACTTTCATATCCATAATTATGCATTTCTGTGTATTAAAGATCAGGTACCCATGATGAAATTCCGTTACCGCAATTCTGTGTAAATCCACTTCACTTACTGTAGTTCAATAACCAAAAGAGATTTTTCAAAGTGACACCCCATTCTTCCTAAAGACATCTTTGAATCTTAATTTGTGGAAAACGTGGTCACATAAAAAACTGAGGGAGATTTTTACCGAAACTCTGTTACCAAACTTTGCATCTGCACAGTTCTTCCAGTAAAGGTGTTTTTGTCAAATGTTCTGTGTAAATTGTTAAAAGTTGTCCTTGTCCATAGAGTTGTGGTCAAGTGTGGCTCAGTTGGTACAGCATGGCAATTGCAACGCCAGGATTGTGGGTTCGATTCCCACGGGGGACCAGTACGAACAAATATGAAAAAGTATGCACTCACTACTGTTAATTCATCTGGATAAGAGCGTCTGCTAAATGACAAAAAAATGTAAATATTTTAAATCAGTGTTTTTGGTTTGGCATACATTTTAAGTCTCAGCGCAATTCCATTACCATGGCATTACAGCTATGGGTCCTTGTCAAATGTAGTGCACTATAAAGGGAATACAGAGCCATTTGGGACGCACCCTAAAGCTTCTTACGACGTGCCGGCTACACCGTGTCATTGATTAAGCGTCCAGTTGACATTTGTGAATTAAAAGAAATCGGCAACAAAGGTCAGTTTTCCACAGGTGTCCAGGTGTTACTATTCAGCACCAGGGCATAGCAGGTTGTTTTATGGAACTGTATTCTGGTAAACCTTGTGTAGTGTTTATTATGCAGACCCCTTCATTGCTCAGTATGTGAACCAGGAGACCATTTCCACAACCAAGATCCACAAAGGACTGTTTGACCGTCAGACCCTTCTCTGCTCGCTCCTCGCCCCATAGGACCTGTGCATTGATAAAACAATGGAGTTAATGTCATAAGAGCTGTCATTTCACGCATATTAGCATTCTGTCCATATACAGAGGAGACCTACCAAAAGATATGTAGCGATGGCAACATCTTCAAAGACACATTTCTCAGGGTCTGTTACTTCAGGCCAAACCTAAACAAAGACAAATATTACAGTATGTTGGGACTTTAACATGAAAACAACATCAACAACAACAACCACAGCTACAAAGAATCTGATCTGTGAGGCTACACTATGAAATCAAATGAAATGTTATTTGCCACATGCGCCGAATACAACAGGTGTAGACATTACAGTGAAATGCTTACTTACAAGCCCATAACCAACAATGCAGTTCAAGAAAAAAAAAAAAAAAAAAAGCAAATAATTAAAGAGCAGCAGTAAAATAAAATAACAGTAGGGAGGTTATACAGTGAGGGAAAAAAGTATTTGATCCCCTACTGATTTTGTACGTTTCCCCACTGACAAAGACATGATCAGTCTATAATTTTTATGGTAGGTTTATTTGAACAGTGAGAGACAGAATAACAACAAAAAAATCCAGAAAAACGCATGTCAAAAATGTTATAAATTGATTTGCATTTTAATGAGGGAAATAAGTATTTGACCCCTCTCCAAAACATGACTTAGTACTTGGTGGCAAAACCCTTGTTAGCAATCACAGAGGTCAGACGTTTCTTGTAGTTGGCCACCAGCTTTGCACACATCTCAGGAGGGATTTTGTTCCACTCCTCTTTGCAGATCTTCTCCAAGGATTCGAGGCTGACGTTTGGCAACTCGAAACTTCAGCTCCCTCCACAGATTTTCCATGGGATTAAGGTCTGGAGACTGGCTAGGCCACTCCAGGACCTTAATGTGCTTCTTCTTGAGCCACTCATTTGTTGCCTTGGCCGTGTGTTTTGGGTCATTGTCATGCTGGAATACCCATCCACGACCCATTTTCAATGCCCTGGCTGAGGGAAGGAGGTTCTCACCCAAGATATGACGGTACATGGCCCCGTCCATCGTCCCTTTGATGCAGTGAAGTTGTCCTGTCCCCTTAGCAGAAAAACACCCCCAAAGCATAATCTTTCCACCTCCATGTTTGACGTGGGGATGGTGTTCTTGGGGTCATAGGCAGCATTCCTCCTCCTCCAAACACGGCGAGTTGAGTTGATGCCAAAGAGCTCGATTTTGGTCTCATCTGACCACAACACTTTCACCCAGTTCTCCTCTGAATCATTCAGATGTTCATTGGCAAACTTCAGACGGCCCTGTATATGTGCTTTCTTGAGCAGGGGGACCTTGCGGGCGCTGCAGGATTTCAGTCTTTCACGGCATAGTGTGTTACCAATTGTTTACTTGGTGACTATGGTCCCAGCTGCCTTGAGATCATTGACAAGATCCTCCCGTGTAGTTCTTGGCTGATTCCTCACCGTTCTCATGATCATTGCAACTCCACGAGGTGAGACCTTGCATGGAGCCCCAGGCTGCGGGAGATTGACAGTTATTTTGTGTTTCTTCCATTTGCGAATAATCGCACCAACTGTTGTCACCTTCTCACCAAGCTGCTTGGCGATGGTCTTGTAGCCCATTCCAGCCTTGTGTAGGTCTACAATCTTGTCCCTGACATCCTTGGAGAGCTCTTTGGTCTTGGCCATGGTGGAGAGTTTGGAATCTGATTGATTGATTGCTTCTGTGGACAGGTGTCTTTTATACAGGTAACAAGCTGAGATTAGGAGCACTCCCTTTAAGAGTGTGCTCCTAATCTCAGCTCTTTACCTGTATAAAAGACACCTGGGAGCCAGAAATCTTTCTGATTGAGAGGGGGTCAAATACTTATTTCCCTCATTAAAATGCAAATCAATTTATAACATTTTTGACATGCGGTTTTCTGGATTTTTTTGTTGTTATTCTGTCTTTCACTGTTCAAATAAACCTACCATTGAAATTATAGACGGATCATTTCTTTGTCAGTGGGCAAACGTACAAAATCAGCAGGGGGCTGTATACAAGGGGTACCGGTATAGAGTCAATGTGCGGGGGCACCGGTTAGAGGTAATTGAGGTAATATGTACATGTGGGTAGAGTTAAAGTGACTATGCATAAATAATAAACAGAGTAGCAGCAGCGTAAAATAGGGGGTTGGGGTGATGTGGGGTGGAGCGGCAATGCAAATAGTCCAGGTAGCCATGCTTTTCAGGAGTCTTATGGCTTGGGGATAGAAGCTGTTAAGAAGCCTTTTGGACCTAGACTTGGCGCTCCGGTACCGCTTGCCGTGCGGTAGCAGAGAGAACAGTCTATGACTACGGTGGCTGGAGTCTATGATAATTTTTAGGGCCTTCCTCTGACACCACCTGGTATAGAGGTCCTGGATGGCAGGCAGCTTGGCCTCTGTAGTGCCTTGCGGTCGGAGGCCGAGCAGTTGCCATACCAGGCAGTGATGCAACCAGTCAGGATGCTCTCGATGGTGCAGCTGTAGAACTTTTTGAGGATCTGAGGATCCATGCCAAATCTTTTCAGTCTCCTGAGGGAGATTAGGCTTTGTCGTGCCCTCTTCACGACTGTCTTGGTGTGTTTGGACCATGATAGTTTGTTGGTGATGTGGACACCAAGGAACTTGACGCTCACAACCTGTTCCACTACAGTCATGTCGATGAGAATGGGGTGTGCTCAGTCTTCTTTTTTTTTCCTGTAGTCCACAATAATCTCCTTTGTCTTGAGCACATTGAGGGAGAGGTTGTTATCCTGGCACCACAAGGCCAGGTCTCTGACCTCCTCCCTATAGGCTGTCTCATAATTGTCGGTGATCAGGCCTTCCACCACCAAACTTAATGATGGTGTTGGAGTCGTGCCTGGCCATGCAGTCATGGGTGAACAGGGAGTACAGGAGGGGACTGAGCACGCACCCCTGAGGGGCCCCCTTGTTGTGGATCAGCGTGGCAGATGTGTTGTTACCTAGGCTTACCACCTGGGGGCGGCCCGTCAGGAAGTCCAGGATCCAGTTGCAGAGGGAGGTGTTTAGTCCCAGGGTCCTTAGCTTAGTGATGAGCTTTGAGGACACTATGGTGTTGAACGCTGAGCTGTAGGCAATGAATAGCATTCTCACATAGGTGTTCCTCTTGTCCAGGTGGGAAAGGGCAGTGTGGAGTGCAATCGAGATTGCATCATCTGTGGATCTGTTGGGGCGGTATGCAAATTGGAGTGGGTCTAGGGTTTCTAATGGTGTTGATGTGAGCCATGACCAGCCTTTCAAAGCACTTCATGGCTACAGACGTGAGTGCTATGGGTCGGTAGTCATTTAGGCAGGTTATCTTAATGTTCTTGGGCACAGGGACTATGGTGGTCTGCTTGAAACATGTTGGTATTACAGACTCAGTCAGGGACATGTTGAAAATGTCAGTGAAGACACTTGCCAGTTGGTCAGCGCATGCTCGGAGTACACGTCCTGGTAATCCGTCTGGCCCTGCGGCCTTGTGAATGTTGACCTGCTTAAATGTCTTACTCACATCAGCTACAGAGAGCTTGATCACACTGTCATCCAGAACAGCTGATGCTCTAATGCATGCTTCAGTGTTGTTTGTCTCGAAGCGAGCATAGAAGTGATTTAGCTCGTCTGGTAGGCTTGTGTCACTGGGCAGCTCGCGGCTGTGCTTCCCTTTGTAGTCTGTAATAGTTTTCAAGCCTTGCCACATCCGACAAGCATCCGAGCCGGTGTATTACGATTCAATCTTAGTCCTGTATTGACTCTTTGCCTGTTTGATGGCTCGTCGGAGGGCATAGCAGGATTTCTTATAAGCGTCCGGGTTCGAGTCCCGCTCCTTGAAGGCGGCAGCGCTACCCTTTAGCTCAGTGCGGATGTTGCCTGTAATCCATGGCTTCTGGTTGGGGTATGTACGTACAGTCCCTGTGGGGACGACATTATCGATGCACTTATTGATGAAACCAGTGACTGATGTGGTGTACTCCTCAATGATATCGGAAGAATCCCGGAACATATTCCAGTCTGTGCTAGCAAAACAGTCCTGTAGCTTAGCATCTGCGTCATCTGACCACTTCCTTATTAACCGAGTCACAGGTGCTTCCTGCTTTAGTTTTTGCTTATAAGCAGGAATCAGGAGGATAGAGTTATGGTCAAATTTGCCAAATGGAGGGCGAGGGAGAGCTTTGTACGTGTCTCTGTGTGTGGAGTAAAGGTGGTCTATATTTTTTTCCCCCTCTGGTTGCACATTTAACATGCTGGTAGAAATTAGGTAGAACGGATTTAAGTTTCCCTGCATTAAAGTCCCCGGCCACTAGGAGCGCTGCCTCTGGATGAGCGTTTTCCTGTTTACTTATGGCCTTATACAGCTCATTGAGTGCAATCTTAGTGCCTGCATTGGTTTGTGGTGGTAAATAGACAGCTACGAAAAATATAGATGAAAACTCTCTTGGTAAATAGTGTGGTCTACAGCTTATCATGAGATACTCTACTTCAGGTGAGCAAAATCTCGAGACTTCCTTAGTATTAGATTTTTTGCACCAGCTGTTGTTTACAAATATACACAGACCGCCACCTCTTGTCTTACCGGAGTCAGCTGTTCTATCCTGCCGATGTAGCGTATATCCCACCAGCTGTATGTTATCCATGTCGTCGTTCAGCCACGACTTGGTGAAACATAAGACATTACCGTTTTTAATGTCCCGTTGGTAGGATAACTGTAATCTTAGGTCGTCTAATTTATTTTCAAATGATTGAACATTGGCTAATAGGATTGATTGAAGAGGCAGTTTACTCGCTCGCAGTCGGATCCTTACAAGGCACCCCGACCTACGTCTACGATATATCTGTCTCTTTCTCATGTGAATGACGGGGATTTGGGCTTTGTCGGTGTGTGTAGGATATCCTTTGCGTCCGACTCGTTGAATACATTTTTTCCGGCCAATACGAGGTGAATAATCGCTGTCCTGATATCCAGAAGCTCTTTTTGGTCATAAAAGACAGTGGCAGAAACATTATGTACAGAATAAATTACAAATTACGCGAAAAAACACACATAATAGTACAATTGGTTAGAGGGCTGTAGAACGGCAGCCATCTTCTTCGGCGCCATTCAGTAAAGACCTTGACCATTGACCAGACCATCGACCATACCTTTACCATCTCCTTGTACTTGTCCTTCAGCTGTTGGTACATGATGCTGTACTTCTCTACAGGCAGCAGGGACAGGGTACTCCTGAACTCACTGGTCTTACCCTCTGTGGCCCAGCATACCAGTTTGGGCAGGAGCTCCCCACCCAGCCAGGGCAGTTTGGGGTAGGCCACCTTGTCACTGAACCAGTCATCAGGCCGCAGGAGGTGTAGCCCCAGTGACCTGGAGACGAGATTACAGAGCAAAGTAATGTAGACACTGTCCAATGCGTCCATGCATGACTGGATCGATGGAAGGCTAGGTGAAGAAGCGGACACTGAGATTAATATCATAACATGGAAACACTAACCAATCATCATTTTTCTCAGGCAGAAGGTGTATCTGATAGATGTTGTTCTTCCTTAGAGACGCAGTTTCTTCCACACTCTCTTGAACTGGTAAGAAGCTTACTTTACTCTTTGAGAGTCAAAGTCTGAAAATGTAAAGATTTTTTAAAAAGGAACACACGACATTTCACATATCTGACTGTATCCAAATACGTGTTGTGCACATGTTGTAAAGTCAGCCAGAACTCAATGATAAGAAGCTTAATGTCATTAACATGTCCTTACCTTTTAGTATAATGTCTTTATGTACAGTTGTGCCATAAGTTTACTTTAGGAATTAAAGTCCTCACACAAAAATACCACAGTCTCTCCTTGTCATATTCAAGTTCAATACCACTATTCACTAAAGAAAGAACATCCTTTGACTCTGATGTATCACATCCATGAATTAGGAGGATGTTTACAAATTCTTCAAAGCCCACATTCTTACTCTCTGTCTCTGACTCCACAAAGACGTTTGTTCACAACGTGTTGTTTATTTATCCAAACATCAATGCCAGACCAAAATCCTCCCGGAAGAGAATTGAATTTGTCTGTAAACTTAATCTCAAAGAGTTTCATCATAGTTTAGATATAAGAGCAAATTGCATAGGATGGCAGCATAATACATTGCAAACCTGTTTCCAAAAAAACACTTTCGGGGACTTTTATTTTTTTAAAGGGATTTTGTCGCACGTCGATGACGCCATGAAAGCGCGCCTCAGAAGAAAAGAGCGCTGTTCGAAAAACCAACAGCAGAGAGTGCTGTTGTATCTTTAATCTCAACATATTGACCGATCTTGTACTGGTGCTGCTGTCCAGAACCATTCAATTGGAAATTATTTTAGTATGCAGACGATGTGAAATCAGGATGCAAAAAAAAGAAATCACAAGTTTGGCCTCACACCAATGACTAATCTGGGTTATTACCCTTTACTCTTTTGCCTTTCTATGCCGATTTCCAAACACTCTGCTCACTGATCACCTGCTTAATGTTTTGATAAACACTGCAGGGGTAGAAGGTCTGATGCGAATCCTGACAACTTCCCTCACATGACCATTACAGCACCATATGAAAATATTTCCTGTGAAACAAGGAGCATCCAAAGATTTTGATAACTAACCCCTGAAAGGTTTCCCCTTTCATCTGTGGAGCATCTGAGGTGGATCCTGGTCCCAATTGTCAGGTGAGAAAGGGCTACAGAAAAATGTCACAAGCCTCCAGGTCACACACACATCATAAAGTACGAGCTTCCCACGCTTTAAACTGACACTAAGAACCTTTTGCTGAATAATTTGCATTCTGAACCCTGTGACATATACGTTTAAAGACTAAATGATGGTTGCCACCATTCCCACTTACTCATCCTCTCTAGAAACGGAATATCACATCGCAACTTGGTATCATTAGGTCATTATATTTCTCAATCCACTTGGTGAATGAATGGTAAATGAGTAATGCATCACTTCTACACAACCAATTACTCAACATCTGATATTGCAATTATCTATTTTCACAATAACAATGATTTTTACATGAGTCGGTATTGATACATAATCATACATTAACATCTACAGTATATCCATGTGATAATGTCATGAAAGAAAACCAGTTTACACTTTGAGCGCCACTCTTGATTGTAAGGTCCTTTGAATGGAGCTCCATTCCCTTTCTATTGTGTTGTGTGTACCATCCCATTAGTACCAGGAAGTTTCATGGAGGCTCACGCCACTTTGTTGCTGCCTGGGTGTACATTCAAATCAGAGGCCATGTGAGAGGCAAAAATGTAGTCAAACTGGTTAGGCAGGAGCAGACAAACACGGTAAAGAGGGAGAGAGAGAGAGACAGAGTATAGTTTCTCTACAGTACTGCTGGCAAGTTTCGACATCATTCAAACAAAACAAGCAAAAGGTCTATGGAGATAGAAGTACCCTGAGACTGTTATTGATGGAATATAACAGCAATATGTTTCACCTTGTACTATGATCACCTGCTTTTCAACTTAATCTTTAGAATGTACAATGGCCACATTTAGGGCCCGTTGTCCACACTAGCCATTTGTCCACACATACAAATATAAATAAAAAGGGAGGTTGAATCACAGTAAAGTTTTAGGCAAAGGAGAGCACATGATACAACATACATGATATAACATAATTATCTTAATTTATAATTTATACATAATGAGCATTCATATTGTTAAAAAGATAATTAGGCTAAAGTCTATCTAATTGTAGTAATTGTGGTGTGATTGCACCACATTATTATGTGTAATATATGATTGTGAAATTAATTTTTATTTTACCTTTATTTAACTAGGTAAGTAAGTTAAGAACAAATTCTTATTTACAATGACGGCCTACATTATGTCATACATTATTGTAGAATGGCGGGTGGCTAGGCAAGTGTTGCACAGGTGGACATTGAAAAGGGGTGGAGTGAAAATATTAGGAAGAGGCAGAGAGAGCACTGTGGACAGGTAGCCAGAAACACACCAGCTGAAGAGAGGATTCTCAGATATTTTGCGATGAGATAAAACAACCGACACTCTAAGAAAACAAAATAATGATACTTTGTTGACGAAATGAAGAAAAACAGTATGGCGTGTGATGTGGATTATCCCTAGGTCTATCGACCCTATTGGGAATACTTTCATTTGTTGTTGTAGCGCATAACCGAAAGCTCGGTTCATAAATAAGCAAGATCGTGGCCCCGGTAGACTTTGGGTCATTTTATTGACGGTAAGTATTTAGCACTCACCTTTGTTGAACTAGCCTTTGGCATCAATTTACCCCACCAGTCTATACAGTAAATTGACAGTATTTATTCTGAAAGACAAAGCAATGGCGTCCCACAACTACAGTTAGTGGCGTTCAATAATGCATAGGCCTACACCTTGATTTACTATCAAATCCAGTGTAGCAAATGTTGCAAAGAGTTACTTTTCGGGATCGCCAACTCCGTTGAGAAAAAAAATGCAGTGTTTCCCAAACCAAGGGGTGCATGTTTTGGTTTTTGGCCTAGCCCTACATAGCTGATTAAAATAGTAAACTCGCCATTAAGTTTTGATTATTTGAATCAGCTGTATAATGCTAAGGCAATAACCAAAACGTGCACCCCTTGGGGTCCCCAGGACTGAGTTTGGGAAGTACTTATTTAACAAGGGTCGTAGGAAAATAGCTCTGTCAGGGCTAAGAGAGGTTAGTGTATACCCAGGATCGTATATATATATATATATATATATACAGTGCTATGAAAAAGTATTTGCCCCCTTTCTAATTTTCTCTACTTTTGCATATTTGTGATACTGAATGTTATCAGATCTTCAACCAAAACCTAATATTAGATAAAGGGAACATAAGTGAACAAATAACACAACAATTACATATTTATTTCATAAACAAAGTTATGCAACACCCAATTCCCCTGTGTGAAAAAGTAATTGCCCCCTTACACTCAATAACTGGTTGTGCCACCTTTAGCTGCAATGACTCCAACCAAATGCTTCCTGTAGTTGTTGATCAGTCTCTCACGTCGCTGTGGAGGAATTTTGGCCCACTCTTCCATGCAGAACTGGGGATGCTTTGCTGCCTCAGGACCTGGACGACTTGCCTTAATAGAAGGAACCATGAATTCTGCTCTGTATCAGAGAATTCTACAGGAGAATGTCAGACCATATGTCTGTGAGCTGAAGCTGAAGCACAGCTGGGTCATGCAGCAAGACAATGATCCAAAACACACAATCAAGTCTACATGAACATTGCTAAAAAGCAACAAATTGGAAGTTTTGGAATGGCCTAGTCAAAGTCCAGACCTAATCCCAATTGAGATGTTGTGGCAGGACTTGAAACGAGCAGTTCATGCTTGAAAACCCACACATCACTGAGTTAAAGCAGTTCTGCATGGAAGAGTGGGCCAAAATTCCTCCACAGCGAAGTGAGAGACTGATCAACAACTACAGGAAGCATTTGGTTGGAGTCATTGCAGCTAAAGGTGGCACAACCAGTTATTGAGTGTAAGGGGGCAATTACTTTTTTCACACAGGGGAATTGGGTGTTGCACAACTTTGTTTATGAAATAAATATGTAATTGTTGTGTTATTTGTTCACTTATGTTCCCTTTTATCTAATATTAGGTTTTGGTTGAAGATCTGATTCCATTCAGTATCACAAATATGCAAAAGTAGAGAAAATTAGAAAGGGGGCAAAT